>NW_016826376.1:963061-965212 GCF_001698545.2 Rhinopithecus bieti
TTTTTTTTGAGACAGAGTCTCGCTCTGTCGCCCAGGCTGGAGTGCAGTGGCCGGATCTCAGCTCACTGCAAGCTCCGCCTCCCAGGTTCCCGCCATTTTCCTGCCTCAGCCTCCCGAGTAGCTGGGACTACAGGCGCCCGCCACCTCGCCCGGCTAGTTTTTTGTATTTTTTAGTAGAGACGGGGTTTCACCGTGTTAGCCAGGATGGTCTCGGTCTCCTGACCTCGTGATCCGCCCGTCTCGGCCTCCCAAAGTGCTGGGATTACAGGCTTGAGCCACCGCGCCCTGCCCTCCAAAGCCTTCTTGAAGACTTACTTGCTACTGTGGGTGTCATTAATGAGTCCTGCAACACTCTCACAATGACATGTGGGTCTCATCACATATATGGTTTAGATTTGTGTTGCACAGTTGGTTGACGATTGGAACTCTTTTTCTTTTCTTTTTTTTTTTTTTAACTTTGATGCTGTTCTCAATGAGCAGCAGATAGATGTTGGACCTGATCAGTTTGTAAATAAGTTGAAGAAATGACATTCTCAAATCTGTCCATTTTAGACACCGCTGGGATACCGAGGATTGAATCTGAAATGCCAACCTAGGGCTCTTCCCTGTGAGGCTTCACTGGAGTATAAGATTATGGGGTTTTTCTATCCAAAGTCATTTGAGTCTCACAGGTCTTCTAGACTAAAAATAGCTTCCCACTTCTCAATTTATTTCCATACTTTCTTTCGACTGTTGAGACATCTCTTCTATTTATACTCTATCTGGGCCTTATACAGTCACTGCACAAAGCATATGGATGTAACTTTTTATATACACAGGGAGGGCATCTTCACCAGGATATTGGGATGGGTTTATTCCTAGTGTTAAGTAAATCCGTACAAAACTTATTTCAATAATAATTCAGTTTTATTTTTACTGAATAACACGTTTTAATATTTCAAAGATGGCATCGGGAACACTTGTTTAATCAATTTCCACAGTGGCTACTGGACATAAAAGACAATTTGGGGTTATTGTTGGGATAATCTCAACCCAGGACCCATCTGAGGAAGTGAAGTATTTTCAGATTTACGAAGTTATGAAATTAAATAATTTTTATTTTTATTTGTTTTTTTGAGACGGAGTTTCACTTTTGTTGCCCAGGCTGGAACGCAATGGCACGATCTCGGCTCACCGCACACTCCGCCTCCCGGGTTCAAGCGATTCTCCTTTCTCAGCCTTCTGAGTAGCTGGGACTACAGGCATGCGCCACCACACCCGGCTAATTTTGTATTTTTAGTAGAGATGGGAGTTTCTCCACGTTGGTCAGGCTAGTCTCGAACTCCCAACCTCAGGTGATCCGTCCGCCTCGGCCTCCCAAAGTGCTGCGATTACAGGTGTGAGCCACCAGACCTGGCCGAAATTTTTTAAAAGATATAAAAATCTAAATTCCAAATTGAACAAGATATCATTTTCTTAGCGAGAAATGTGCCTCACATACATGCCCACACACCACACCCAGGATACACCTTGTAAATGGTCTTCTGCAACTTAAGAAATTTCTTCTAAAATTTGTGACTTTAATAAGACAACTCACTGATATTTTCTATTTCATGTATGTACTTTGCTTGAAGAAACCCAAACTGCCTCCTGCTTCTCATGAACATCTTGTGGAAGGCAAGTTGTATGTTTCCTCTATTTTCCTGGTAGAGAAGCGTAGTCAATGTGGTGCTAGTGCCTTGTTTACAGTCAGAATGGGTGTTAGGAAGTCCATCTCTCTATGGCTTAAAGCAACATACCTCTGTGGCAATATTTTAGCAAAGGACTTAAAATTTAGAACTATGGGCCAGGCGCGGTGGCTCATGCCTGTAATCCCAGCACTTTGAGAAGCCGGGGCAGGAGGATCGCTTGAGCCCAAGAGTTCGAAACCAGCCTGAGCAATATAGCAAAATCCAGTCTCTACAAAAAGAGAGAGAAAAAAAAAATTAGCTGGTGCCTGGCATAGTGGCGTGTACCTGTAGTCCCAGCTACCTCAGGGGGCTGAGATGGGAGGGTCGTTGGAGCCCAGATGTCAAAGATGCAGTGAGCCATGATGGTGCCTCTGCCCTCTAGCCTGGGTGATAGAGTCACCAGAGCAAAACTCTGTCTCAAAAAAAAAAAAAAAAAAAAAAA
>NW_016826376.1:965569-1005743 GCF_001698545.2 Rhinopithecus bieti
AAAAAAAAAAAAAAAAAAAAAAAAATTAGAACTATGATATAGCCATTAAAAAAACACTTTTGGATTCCATAAAAATAAGCCAAGGCCAGACACAGTGACTCAAATCTGTAATCCTAGCAATTTGGGAGGCCAAGGTGGGTGGATCACCTGAGGTCAAGAATTCAGGACCAACTTGAGCAACATGGTGAAACCCCGCCTCTACTAAAAATACAAAAATTAGCTGGGCATGGTGGCGGATGCCTGTAATTCCATCTACTCAGGAGGCTGAGGCAGGAGAATCACTTGAACCTGGAAGGCGGAGGTTGCAGTGAGCCAAGATTGCACCATTGCACTCCAGCCTGGGCGACAAGAGTGAAACTCCGTCTCAAAAAAAAAAAAAAGCCAGGAAGGGCTTTTACGGGTGTTTAGCATGATCACATAACAATCTAAGGGTCTCACAGGCCAGTGTACAGCAATCTCCTGGAACATTTGACAGGTAAAAACTATCATCCAAAGTGCTTTAATGATGCCTTTGATCCCAGCGCCAAGCCTATGACTATGTGATCACACAGCTACAATGAGGTCTGAATCATCATTACATTCTGATGCCTTCATTACGGAGAGCCTACTGTGATAAATAAAAAATGGCTTAAGGAAGAAACTTAGTATGCCAGGGTATGCCCATCGTTTCACAGTAATGCAATACTAATCTTCAGAATTATGACAAGAATTATAACAAACACTTGGTGCTTATGCTGTGTCAAGTACTGCTCTAAGAACTTCAGTATTAACTCATTTAATCCCTGTAACGGTATTACCAATATCCCATTTTAAAAAGGAAGACACTGAGGAAGAGAATGCTTACATGACATGCCCAAGATCCCACAGGTACCAAGTGGTGGAGCTGAGATTGGAACCCAGGCAGCCAGTCCAGAGACCTTGCACAAAATAGTAGGTTACAATTACCCCTAAATAATTAGTGTTAGTTTTGAGCTTCAAACCTCACAGTCTCACACATGCTCAGTTTCTGAATAATCTTAAAGAGAAATCAAAGATACTCTTTTTTAGGGATCAGTCCCATCCAACATCCCCTACTGATCTTTTCATTTTGGCCTTCGACTTCACAGTTAGAAACACACTAGCTGCAAAGAGGAGAAAATGAAAGGAAATCATACTGCCAAAGGTAAGCCCTCCCAGAACAAGCTTCAAATCACAAAAGATGGCACAAAACCTCAGGAGCAGGCATGAACGCAACTCAGAAGTGCCTGTAAGCTGGGTGTGGTGGCTCATGCCTATAATTTCAGCACTTTTGGAGGCTGAGGCAGGAGGATTGCTTGTGTCCAGGAGTTTGAAACCTGCCTGGGCAACATAGAGAAAACTCATCTCTTCAAAAAATAAAATTAGCCAGGCATGGTGGCATGCACCCATAGTCTCAGGTACTCAGGAGGCTGATGTAGGAGAATTGCTTGAGACCAGGAAGTCAAGGATGTAGTGAGTCATGACTGCGCCACTGCATTCCAACTTGGGCAACAGAGCAAGGCCCTGTCTCAAAAACAAAAACCAGAGGTGTCTGTACACATTTCAGTGTGTAGAGCCAGAGATGATAATTTTAGGTGATAATCAAAGCACAAGTTGAATAATCCTGCTAAGAAAAAAATGCACAGTAAAAACCGCAGAGGTTACCAGCTGGGCCTTGGGCACAGCAGCATGCGGTGAGAAAGAAGAGAGGTGAAAGAAAGAAAGATTAGCCTGAAGGGTATTAGCATCTGGTCACACGGAAGGAAGAAGGTCGTACTTGGGTCAACTATTTATAGATAGAAGAAACAAGCGCCAGTCTCCAGAGCCAGGGACCTGGTGATTAGAGGTCAGGAGTCACTAGAAAGATCTCCGGGAAAAATGTATAATTTTCTACAAAATACTTAAATATCTACCCCAATTTAACCTTTCCTGGTTTTAAGGGGCAGGATGGAGAGGAAGGCAGTGTGAGAGCTAAGCAAAGTCGAAAAAAAGAAAGTTGAATGGTCTTTTGTCTCACTGCACATATTCATACAGAAATGTGCATACATGTGGACACTGAGTATATGTGTGCATATTTAGCTATTCAATTGTCCTCATACCTGTATTCACATCTGTATTTCCTTCAAAAAAAGTCCTGGGGCAAAAATAAGAGATAACTTGAGTAAACTCACTAGATTTAGGGCAATTGCCATTATGATTTTCCATGTGGTTTCCATAAGCAAGGTGCGCACACTTGACACCACCCACCACAACGGTCAAATGGAAGGAATACAATAGGAAATGGTTCTGAATCAGTGGTTCTCAGCACTGATTGCACACCAGACCATCTGGGGAGTTTTAAAAACACTGCCACCTGACTCCCATCCTGCAAGATCCTCAGATAATTACCTTGGATGCCACCTGGGCATCCTGATATTTAAATGGTCCCCAGGTGATTTTAAATCACTGCCAAGATTGAGAGCCAATGATGTGAATCAGTGATACTCCAGCACATGGGCCCAATGATCATTTCAACAACATAACCTTAGGGTCAAGGAGTGACCCATATTTAAATGAATCCACCAGGCCTGTGGTGAAGGCTGTCACTGAACTAATTTGGAGCATGAATAGAAACCAATCCAGCTGGAATGCAAGAAGTAAGTAACCAGGTCCTGGCTGGTGTGCCTGCCAGCCCAAAGACTTGGGTCAGGAGCTTCTGAGAACCAGAAGCCCAGATTCGAATCTTGAGAAGCAGCCAAAAGTTTTGCTACAGGAACACATCTTACAGTCAACTATTATGCACATTATTGCAAACAAGGAAGCTTCATGATGAGGGGTGGAGGTGCTAAACGAAGGGCTCCTTTCTAGAATTTCATCTTGACAGTTAAACTGATCCTAGAGAACTTCTTTTCTACATTCAACAGTGTTGGGGAAATAAGTTTTATACTCAGAGGTTATGCCATAGTGAAGGACAGTTCTCTTTACCAGAAAGCCAACTCCAAAAAGAAAGCTTTCGTAGGATTTAATTTTAAAAGTTACAGAAGGAGAAATCTGAAGATACCCCAAATCTCAATACGCTAAATTTAAAGATATATCATTTATTAACAGTGCCTATGAAGTGCAGCTCACATATGCCAAGTGCACTGCTCCCAGCCTCCTCCCTACATTGTTTTACACCCTGTGCTCGTCTGTACCATCTGGTCAGGTGTGTCAATCCTCCTTGGCACTTTCTCATGATTCTTTTTTTCACAACTATTCCTAAAGGAGCATCAAGGATGAAGAACTGTTGAATGCAGTTCTTCTCACTGTCAAATACTACATATTACTCTTCAAATCAAAATTCAAAGTGGGGCCGGAGTGGTGGCTCACACCTGTTATTCCAGCACTTTAGGAGGCTGAATTGGGCAGATCACTTGAGTTCGGGAGTTCGAGACCAGCCTGGCCAACATGGCAAAACACTGCCTCTACTAAAAATCCAAAAATTAGCCAGGCATGGTGGTGGGCGCATGTAGTTCCAGCTACTCGGGAGGCTGAGGCAAGAGAATCATTTGAACCCGGGAGGCGCAGATTGCTGTGAGCCAAGATCATGCCACTGCACTCCAGCCTGGGCAACAGAGCAAGACTCTGTCTCAAAAAATATATTTACAAAAAAATTTCAAAGTGGTTCCTAATAAAAAAAACTTATAGATCTTTTTCAACAGGCTATTTCTCAAATTAAAAAGATACTAAGGAAAATAATTACAGAAGAGAAAATCCAAATGCCATTTAAATATGTCAACCATAACTCACAGTTTTACAAGAGCTAAGATAGTAAAGAGGTAGACAGCATCACCACTAGAATACTAGACAAACACTAAAACTGAATTTTATAAAAAAAGAATAAGCCTAAATACCATGAACATTTAGCCTATGGAACCTCAGACCATGAGGAAGTGATGAAACGTCCAGTGACAGACTATCAAGGCTTTACAAAGCACTGTATCTGAGAACTGGTAAGTATTCAGTGTGACAATACAAAATGTGCCAATAAGGAATTAATCAGGGCAATAAACAGGTATATGACCAACATGTCTAGCTTTCTAACAACAAAACAAGTTATTTCCAAGTTCTAGAAAGCCATATCTCAAGGGATTAGAAGACAGACCATTAAGGAGGAAGAGAGAACTTGAATTGGCAGGGACTGTGCTATATAATGGCACTTCCGTCCATAATCAACTTCAGAATGCATACTCCACAGGAAATAAGAGATACTGTGGCTCTTCAAGCCAGCAACGGTGTGTGAAAATTAAAAAAAAAAAAAAAAAGAATAAAAGAAATACTATGGGGAAAAAAGAATGAGGGAGAATAAAGATATGAGCGCCAAATACAAACTCCATATTATACCTGGGCTCTGGGATCAACACTACCTCCAGGATTTCCTAATTCATGTGAGCATGGGTTAGCATTAAAAAGGCACTATTTTACTTTGAGGTGATTACATTGCTTTACTCAAAGAACTTGGTGGAATGGCTAAAGTTTTAAAAACAAACAAAACTAACAATGCTAAGTATGAGTGAGGATGCAGGGCAACCAGAACTCACATATGCTAACTGTAACAATGTAAAACCGTTGAGACGCTCTGGAAAAGTTTGGCCATTTCTTATAAAGTTAAACGTACAGTTACATGAATCAGTAATCCCACTCCTAGGTATTTACTGAGGATAAATGAAAACTACGCTCACACAAAAACCTGTAGGTAAGTGTTTACAGCAGCATTATTCATAATTGCCAAAACCTGGGAACAACTCAAATGTTCTTTGATAAACCATCTGTGATACTTCCATACAATGGCAAACTACTTCATCAAGAAAAAGGAAGGGACTACTAATATGCACAACAGTGTGCCTGAATCTCAAAAACATGATGCCAGGTGAAAAATTCAGACTCAAAAGGTTACGCAATGTGGGGCCAGGTGGCTCACGCCTCTAATCTCAGCACTTCGGGATACCGAGGCTGGTGGATCACCTTTGGTCGAGAGTTCAAGACCAGCCTGACGGGGTTTCATAGAAACCCCTTCTCTACCAAAAATACAAAATTAGCCGGGTGTGGTGGTGCATGCCTGTAATCCCAGCTATTTGGGAGGCTGAGGCAGGAGAATCGCTTGAACCCAGGAGGCAGAGGAGGTTCCTGTGAGCCGAGATCGTGCCATTGTACTCCAGCCTGGGCAACAATAGTAAAACTCCGTCTCAAAAAAAAGGTTACACAATGTATGATTCCACTTTTATGACATTCTGGAAAAGGCAAAACTAGGAACATGGTAAACAGATCAGTGGTTGCTAGGGGTTAGATGTAGGAAGAGAGTCTCACTACAAAGGTGCAGCATTAGGGAATTTGGGTTGGAGGCAGAGGACTCTTTGGGATTATGTTAACAGTGGTGCTTACATTACTCTATACATTCAACAAGAACTAAAAAACGAAAAGAAAATGAGTAATTTTTTTGTACATAAATTTTTTATTTATTATTTATTGAGATGGAGTCTTGCTCTGTCGCCCAGGCTGGAATGTGGTGCTACCATCTCAGCTCACTGTAACGTCTGCCTCCCGGGTTCAAGCAATTCTCCTGCCTCAGCCTCCTGAGTAGTTCGGATTACAGGTGTATGCCACCACACCTGGTTAATTTTTGTATTTTCAGTAGAGACAGGGCTTTGCCATGTTGCCCAGCTGGTCTCAAACTCCTGAGCTCAAGTGATCTGCCCGCCTCAGCCTCCCAAAGTGCTGGGATTACAGGTGTAAGCCACTGCACCTGGACTGTACGCAAATTTTTAAATAAATTTTTAAAAATCCCTCTGCCTATTCAAGGATTTGTAATTTTTCCTTTCACCAGCAAGCTTTATGGGAGGGTCTATTAAATTGGCTACCTTTCCTTCCCAAACTGCTTATCTAATAATCATTTATAATCTGATGTAGCCCCAACTCTTGCACCAACAACTGAAATTCCTCTTCTGGGGTTGGTCAGTGATTACTTGTAACCAAATGAACAGCTTTTTATAAAATGTCTTCATCAGTCTTTGAATCCCTTACCTCTCCATCCTTCTCAGCAGGTGTGACATTGCTCAGCTGTGCTTTTCCATCTGTCTGCTTTGCTGGTTCTTCCTCCTCCCACGCTTTACATGTCGTCTCACCCTTCTGTGGTTTTTCTGAGCTCTCCTCACTCCCAAACCTTCAGTCATTATTCCTTTATGGGTGAATCCCAGAGTCCTGACCTCTATTTTTCTCTTTTAGTCCTATACTTCCAGTTGCCTTTTGAACATTTCCACTTATAGATCTCTCTTATACCACACATTTTCATATCTAAAGCAGAAGGTTTTTTTTCCTGTTTCTCCCACCAAAACCTGATTCTGCTGGACACAGTGGCGCATGCCTGTAGTCTCAGCTACTCGGGCAGTTGAGCCAGGAAGATCACGTGAGCTCAGGAGTTCAAGTCCAGCCTGCGCAACATAGCAAGCCCCCCCCCCCCCCCCCCACCTCTTTGGGGTAAAAAACAAAACAGGTCCTCCTCATGAATATTTTCCAATAAGTCAATAAACCAAACTCAAACTTGGAAGTCTCATATGTCACCTTTTTACGTGCAATCCTTTGACACATGCCCCTGCAGAACCTTAATCGTCTCTTCCTATTGCCATGCTAACGACTGCCTGGATTTCTGCTGGAATCTCAAAGTTGGTGTGTATGTCACCGAACTCTTCTTCAGCCCATCCTCAAGTCTACATTGCTACTTTGAAATGAGGACTGGCTGAGTAGACCTAGCCCTTCATTGATCTCCAGAGATTTGGCTAATCTGGCTAGGCAGATGTTTCTCATGTATTCCCATCCCTCCAGATGCACCCTTCCTAAAGCAGTAAAAGAAATCAATGGAAGAGAATGACTTTCCCAGAGGCAGGAATTTTGCTTTCATCAGCTAAAGGCACAGCTGAGCTCTTGTTAGAACTTGCAATCAAGATTTCAAGATTCATGGGTACAGAGCTACCTGACTATGCCTGCTTTAATCAATATTCTTTATTCTCAAGCATCCTCACTTCCCCCCACTACCCCTTCCCAGAAAAATATACTAACCTCTCAGTTTGGCCTTCAGCCCTTCCACAATTTGGCTTCAGTGAACAGTCATTCCTAACTGATCTAGGACTTTCGTTGAGCTATACACGTGTCAATATGACCAAAACTTTGCTCTTTTTCACATCTGCACCTTTTTCTCCTTTTCCTCCATCCAATTTTATATCCCACTTACCCACTTTTAAAAGTTTATTTTTTTATTTTTTAAAACAAATTTTTTAAATTTTATTTTATTTTTGTGAGTAAATAGTAGGTATATTTATGTGGTACATGAAATGCTTTGATACGGGCATGCAATGTGAAATAACTACATCATGGAGAATGAGGTATCCATCCCCTCAAGCATTTATCCTTTGTGTTACAAACAATCCAATTACACTCTTAGTTATTTTTAAAAGTACAATTAAGTCACTGTCTATAATCACCCTGCTGTGCTATCAAATAGTAGGTCTTATTCTTTCTTTTTGTTTTTTTCAGACGTGGTCTCGCTCTGTCGCCCAGGCTGGAGTACAGGGGTGCAATCTTGGCTCACTGCAACCTCCACCTCCCGGATTCAAGTCATTCTTCTGCCTCAGCCTCCCAAAGAGCTGGACTATAGGCGTGCGCCACCACAGGCTAATTTTTTTATTTTTAGTAGAGATGGGGTTTTACCATGTTGCCCAGGCTGGTCTCAAACTCCCGGCCTCATGTGATCCGCCTGCCTCTCAGCCTCCCAAAGTGCTGGGATTATAGACGTGAGCAACTGCTTCTGGCCTTTTTTTTTAAACAAAACAAAACAAAACAAAATGAAACAAAACAAAAAAACCCATTAACCATCGCCACCTCCCTGCCACCTCTCACTCCCTACCCCCACTACCCTTCTCGGTCTCTAGTAACCATCCTTTTACTCTCTATGTCCATGAGTTCAATTGTTTTGATTTTTAGACCCGACAAACGAGTGAGAAGATACGATGTTTGTCTTTCTGTGCCTGGCTTATTTCACTTAACATAAAGATCTCCGGTTCTACCACTTTTTAAAATTTAACTTCAGTGCTGTATCCAGTATGCTCCTCCTGCTGACCATAGCCGGAAGTGATTTCTCCTTCACCGAACTCTCATAACCTGCAACTGTTTGTTGGTGAATTCTGTCTTCCTTGCAAAATTCAAGGATCATTTGTTCAACAGCCTTCTAACCACCACAATGCTGAATATAAAGAAGGCACACATTTTTTTTTTTTTTTTTTTTTGAGATGGAGTCTTGCTCTGTCGCCCAGGCTGGAGTGCAGTGGCCGGATCTCAGCTCACTGCAAGCTCTGCCTCCCGGGTTTATGCCATTCTCCTGCCTCAGCCTCCAGAGTGGCTGGGACTACAGGCGCCCACCACCTCGCCCGGCTAGTTTTTTGTATATTTTTTAGTAGAGACGGGGTTTCACCGAGTTAGCCAGGATGGTCTCGATCTCCTGACCTCGTGATCCGCCCGTCTTGGCCTCCCAAAGTGCTGGGATTACAGGCTTGAGCCACCGCGCCCGGCCAAGAAGGCACACATTTCTTATTCTAAGCCTCAATATTTTCAATTCTTACATCAATACAAGGCCTGAGTTTTTAAAAACAATTCTTCCAAATGATTATTTCTCATGCATTGGGAAGCAAAGATGTTAGAATTTTTTTTAGAGAAAATGCCAGTGTAAATAAACTGTGTAAAAATATTTCACACACGCCTATCAATATCACATAAATGCATGCTCCTGAGCACAACTGCCTAGTCTAATAATGTTTCCCCCTACTTAGCAAGATGTAAAGGTAACAGCCATACAGGATGGGAGAAAAGCTATCTAGCTACGCAAATGAAGCATCTCTTTCAAACGGGACAAGCTTAATACCAAATTGTCATCTGAGCCCCTATTTGTAGATATTTAATGTAGACCCTGAGAGTTAAGTGACACCTACAGGGTCACTTTCTCATATGGAAAAGTTCATGAAACAATGGTCACAAAAGAGGCCATGTTCACCACACACGTTGCTAAACTGGACAAAAAGCCCAGTTCCAGATTCTAAGTCATGACTCATTTCCCAAAATATCAACGGAATTGACAGGTTATTGGTATTAACTTTTTCCTTTGTGCATCAAAGTTTCCTGAATTAATCAAAAGCAGCTTTAAATTTGCTTTTAGTTCAGGAGGTTTTTAAAACAGGCTATCAAACTAGGAAATTAGTGCTGTACACTTGCTTTCCACAGCTCTTGAACATGAACATAAAATTAAATACACAAAGCTTGGATCAAGGCAGTTTTGTGAATATCACCCAACGTAGGTCGACTACTCAAAACAGCCTGAAGAAGGACTTGACATCCTCTAGTGGTGATGTCTTAAACTTGTTTCCAAGGCAATTTTTTTTTCCCCAGCTCTTACTTAACTTTGGCTGTTGGCAAGAAAAATCTATTGGAAGAGCTTTTCATCCTTAAAAAAAATAAACGTTTTCACTGCAAGGAATGTGATTTGACTAACTTTGAGAAGCAGATAAATATATACCCACAGAAATATAGTTTTTAAATGTTGGATTTATATAATAGCTTTTGATACGCTTAAGAATGGTCTCATTTCATAGGCTGCACGCCACCACTGTCAATTCATCTTTGATACACACACACACACGCACACACACACACAAACACACACATAATTCTGAACACATTACAGGTATCATTTTTATAATAACCTGATATTCTAACCTAAAGTGCCCTAAAATTAGACCAGTCTTTGTACAGAGACACAAAAACTAAGAGCTATTTAAGAGTGGACTCACCAGGCGCGGTGGCTCAAGCCTGTAATCCCAGCACTTTGGGAGGCCGAGACCGGCGGATCACGAAGTCAGGAGATCGAGACCATCCTGGCTAACACGGTGAAACCCCGTCTCCACTAAAAAAATATAAAAAAATTAGCCGGGCGTGGTAGCGGGCGCCTGTAGTCCCAGCTACTCAGGAGGATGAGGCAGGAGAATGGTGTGAACCCGGGAAGCGGAGCTTGCAGTGAGCCGAAATCGCACCACTGCACTCCAGCCTGGGCAACAAAGCGAGACTCTGTCTCAAAAAAAAAAAAAAAAAAAAAAGGGACTCTACCTCATAATAATGAGATCTAAAAAAATTAAAATTAATCCCTCAAGAAATGTTGCCATTTAAGGTGGCAATTTTCAACTCTTGATGGTAATACAGGTTTCTCTGTCCACCGCCACCCACCCACCCCCCATTTCCATACACACTTCTGATGGTTTAAAAAAATGAGACTTGCAGTATTTGGATGTGTATAATGTGAAATATGTTCACCAGAATAAAGTGCTGAATTAAAGTCTCATATTCAGACATAGGTCATGTGTTTTAAATACATGGAATAACTTAAGTTGTTGAAATTCAAACAATCCCACTTGTTCTCTCAAAATAACTATCATCTAGAGTCAAAAAAATACATTTACACCTTCCTTCTTTCTTTGGCACCTGCTGACACAAATGCTTCTGAACACTAAAAACATTAATAGTAATCTTGGGGTAGAAAAATAGGAAAGAGATGTGAGGCCAGAATTAAGTTTTCAGTGAAATTATAATTATTCAAGACCAAATATAAAATGTGTCCTTTGGAAATTGAAGTTCTTAGGCAAAAGTGTAGAAGAAATGTTTTCTATGAAGGAGATAACAGCCAATTTAATTCCCTTTTTAATAAAAGAAAATATTACACTGACAGGCACATGGTTGATTTGTATATTAATTGTTGGAAGCATGGCCTATTCCTTAACATGTTCAGGCACTGAATATGCTACAGTTTGTAGTTAGTTCACTTACATCTGAACAAGTTGTTCATGTGCAGATTCTAGAAACTATTTTTGAGCACAAATTGACACTTAGCTCGCTAGAACAATGTTGTTTCACACGCAGTTACTGAGTCAGGGTTAGGCACCAAATCATGCCGTATATTTACAAAAGAGGACGCTGCTCTCCCGGGGCCCTCACTTGGGGAAGCCCCGTCCCAGCGTCTAGCTCATCAAATTCCCGAAAGCAATTACGAAGGCATGTCTTCTCCACCCCAAACCAAAATAATGATCTACCAATCTTGCAAACACATTAAGGCAAACTCCCTACAGGAAGGAGCATGACTTAAAAATAAATAAGTTCAAGGTACTTTGTCAGTCTTAACCTCAAGTATCTTGGCTGAAGGGATTAAATCATAAGACGTTGGGTACCCAACCTCTTCCTAGCAATAGCAGATACATAATTTGCAAATACTGTTTCAGAGCTCTGTGGACCTTTCACGTTAAAATAAGCATCCTTGACTGTGGGGAGACAGTGATTCTTACATTTAGGAAACAATTGCTTCCGATTGTGAGTGTACGGAAGTGGAAAACAGCTTGCAATTGGAGAGTCTAATAATTGAATTTCTTTTTAAAGTAAGAAACTGCCTCACCGTCCCCATCCCCAAGTGTAGGAAGATACAGAAACAGCTTACTGGCCAAGAATAGAAGAGGGAACCAGTGGGGAGGGATGGATTTGCAAGATAGCCTCTGGAGAAAAAGAAACTACGAGGGAGAAAAATCGGCTTCATACTATGGAGAGATGGGCGGGGGTGGGAAGCCTTGCTACTGGTCTTGGGGACGTGATCCCCTGTCCCCAAGTGTGCCCCTGGAGGTTGTAGGGGAGTGGTATCCTCAACACAGAGGCCTGACCACCAAATCCCAGGCTGCAGAGCCAACAATCCTCCTTTGGGCTCCTGAACAGACTGAAAACAAAAAACTCTCGAAGAACTCTGACAAGTCAACGAATGTCTGATCCCGTCAAGCCCACACTCGCAACCCCGCACCATGCAGCACTGGGCCCCGGCCCTCCCGAGCTCGGTCCCCTCGGACGAGGGTCGTCGCCACTGCGGGCACCGGGTTGGGGGGCGGGCCGCTCACCCCGCGGTCCTGCCCCACACCGACCCCGCCGAGGAGCCCCTGGCACCCGGGGCGACCAGGGAAGGCGGGAGGAGGTGCCCAGAAACTGCTCGTCCTGCCAATCGCACCTGGCCGACGACTCTCTGGCCGCTGGCTCGATCTGGGGGATACGATTTCCCATTCAACTGAATTAGACCAGAGCCCGCGGCGGGGAGGTCAGCGGCCGGGATCTGTTGCCCCCCACCCGCCCGCGAACCCCGGCTCGCCTCCACCTGTTGCGGGAAAGTCGCAGTAAAGCGCTCGAGGGCGGCCGGAACCCCGGCCGGGGAGAGCCGGACTGCTGAGGCGCGGCGGCGAAGGGCGGGGGAACGCGCGCTCGGAGCCCGGGTGCGCGGCGCGCAGGGCCGGTTGTTCCGGGCCGCGGCCGCGCGGGCGGGGAGGGGGCTACCGGCGCCGGTGATCTTCGGTGCCAGCCCGCCCGACCCTGCCCACGCGCACGGGACCCCCACCTTATCCCCGCTGCGCGGATCCACCTGTTTCGCTCGTACTGGCCGTCCGCCTGTGGCGTGCGCGTTAGCTGGATAGGTGTGTGGCGGGAGCGTGTTTCTCGGCTTGGCTCTCGCGGCCCCCCGCACTCCTGGGCCAGGCGCCCAGACAGGTGGAGCGCAGTCTGGGGACACCGGTGAGGGACGGGGCAGAGAGCGCGGCAGTCGGCTGCGGCCTGGCCCAGCGCCCTCTCGCGGGCAGGTGGCGGCGTTAGCAGCGCTCCGACCGCCGCGCCGAGTTTCGGCTGGAAAGGCGGCTGCGGAACCAGCACCTGCCCGGAGCTTCCGAGTCGCCGCGGCTGACCCCGCTGAGGGCTCCGGAGATAGGGAGCGCGGGTTGGCGAGGTCTTGTGGCGCCTCTGGAGTCTGGGACGAGCGGCGGTCCGAGGAGAGCCAGTGTGGGCGAGGGTAGGATGACGTCATTCCTTCCGAACTCTGAAGCAGCGTATCTGTCGCTCCGCGTAGGGCTGGAGTTACGGTGACAAGCTCAAGCGAGCATTCCGTGCCACTGAGAGCACGATCATGGGTCGCGGATTCCACTGCTGGAGCTGGCCTGGTCTGTGTCTGTTCAGGTACCACTTGACGGACCACCCTTATCTTGCAGCCAGGTCCCTTCGCATCTGATGAGCACTCAGGGCACACAAGTGACAGAGCGCCGTGTCTCTCTGCTGTCCCTGTGTCTAGAAGAGTGGTTCATTTTTCATCATTATTATTACTTTGGTTAGATTTCCACTATTTAGTAAACGACCTTGTGACTTCGGCTTACTTAGGAAGACCAGAAAAAAAAGGCAATAGGTAACGAATTTTTTTTTTTTTTGTTTTTTGTTTTTTTTTTTTTGTTTTTGTTTTTTTTTTTATTTGAGACCGGAGTCTCGCCTCTGTCGCCCCAGGCTGGGTGCAGTGGCCAGATCTCAGGCTCACGGCAAGCTCGCCTCACCGGTTCACGAACATTCTCCCTGCCTCAGCTCCCGAGTAGCTTGGGACTACACAAGGCGCCTAGCCACTCGCCCCGGCTAAGTTTTTTGTATTTTTTAGTAGAGACGGGGTTTCACCGTGTTAGCCAGGGATGGTCATCGATCATCTGACCTGTGATCCACGTCTTCAGGCCCCAAAGTGCTGGGATTACAAGGGAACTTGGCCAACCGCGCACGCCAACAGAATTTATTTTTTTATGCAGTTTTGGCCGGAGGAAAAAATTTCGCCCTAAAGGATAAGCAACAAAATACTGAGGGGGGAAAAAAGCCTACACAAATGGAAACATACGGAACAAAATCAAGGAGCGACCAGTTCCGCATGGTTACACTAAAATGCACTCCCACACTCTGGCTTGGCTGAAGATAACCAGCAAGCTCTGAACAGTTTAAAACCCTTCCAAGGACTGCAGCAGCACTGGACACCCAAGAGAGTCTGAGAACAGTATTGGATTCTTGTTAGGGTTACAATTTTCACTATCTTTGCGTGCAAAACTTGCCACTCTGAACCCAGCGAACTATTTTTATTTGGTTTACTTCCTGGCTTTCTGGATGACTAGGTAGAGATTTAACTAAAGAACACTTCTGCTATGGTCTGTGATGATGAATTTTCCTGTAGTGCCATTTCTATAATGGAATAGGCAAACTGACCATTTAGAATGTGATATTCCTAAATCACATTCAAATCAGTCTTATCAGAGACTTCTAATAAATAAAATAAAGCACCAGGTGGCTAGAGGTAGTTTTGACCTCAGCTTGGGCCTCAGCAAAGATTTTTTTTTTTTTAACTACATTAAAACATCAGAGTTTAAGACACTTTTCTTTGAGCATGAGATATACTCTCTTAGCTGAATTTAGAGAGTTGAACTATCCGGAAGAACCCCGGAGAAGGAAAGTGATTTATTTTCAACCTTCTGATTTACCACCGACTGAAATCAACCAATGAGTTGTTTCTTTGACCAAAAAAAAAAAAAAAAAAAAAAAGAGTCAAGACTTGTGATGTTTGTTTTGTTTTGTTTAGTTTGGTGTGTACTTACTCATTGTCCCTTTCTTTTGATAACCTATATTTGTCTGCCACAAGTTAAACAAAAATAAATGAAATAAGGAACACACCAAAATCCTGGATACAAAATCCTGTATAGACAGTGTGTTCCAAACCTAAGGTGTCTGCAATGGGGTAGGCTGCTGAGTGACTCTGCAGAGAATGGATGACATCTGTTAAATGTCAAACACCATCACGATGTACTTCAAGTTGTACTTTACTTGGAACATGGAAGCCATCTGTCTGGAGCTCCCACATCCATTTCAAATCTTCAGGGTTCCCCATTCCAGGGGAGGAGCTGAACCTCCTGACACCATCCACTCCCCTCCTGCCTCCTTCAAACATCATCCCTTTTTTCTCCCCAATCCCTAAATGTTTCTGCATCCAGGGGCTCTACCCCAATAAACACAGCTAAGACTCTTTGATTCTGAAAATATCTTCCTTTAACTTCCCACCCTCCAGAATCTATTGTCGTATGTTTTGTTCACCAAAGGTAATAAAAATAAATGTGGATTTTGGTGCCATTATTTTCATTAAAAAAGTTATATATATTGTTTTTCATGCCTATGTATACAAATCAAATCCTTATTTTTAAATCCATCATTCCCCTAGACTTTCTGCCCCTAGAGTTTCTACAGCACTTGATCCTCTAATCACCTTGCTCTTGGTCTACCATTGGCTTGATTTTTCTCATTCCTCTGTAGCAGTCCTTTCGTCTTTGTTGACTCAGATTCTTCCTCCCTTCTAATTCCCCGGTATTTTTACCGTCCCCAAATTGTAAGCCACAACCTTTTTATCTTTACTGTCTCTCACAGCCCTCATTTGCTATTACTTCCATCCTGGATCCTGGTGACTCCCAAATCCTGAATATATACCCTTAATCTCACTCCTGACTTCCACTAACACAGTTTTATCAAGATATCCTGCCATTAATATGTTCCAAACCAGATTAATTTTGCAATATATAACCAGTTTACACAGACCCCTCCCTTGCTCAAAAACCTTTAATAGATTCCCCGTTCCTATATAATTAAATATTAACTTCACCTCCTCACCATCACTGCCACCACCCCCTAACTGGGCCCTGAGCTCTCTACTACCCATTTCCACTTTTCACCTCTGTAACTCATATTTCTAACCAATGGAGTTGTTCATTCTCCAGAATACCTTCCAAATCCCTGCTTTCTAGCCTTTGTTCTTGAAGCCGCTCTGCCCAAAGTGACTTCCTTCATCCTGACATATTTAATAATACTTTCCCTCTGAGGCCCAGGTTAAGGTTTACTTCCTCCATGAAGCCGATTCTTCCTGCCCCGGCTCCCAGCATGCCTGTCCTTTGGACCTGCCCAGGGCTTGCTGGGCTTGGTACTTGTCCAGCTGTTAAAATAGACTAGGCATGAGTTATTGCAAATTTGCCTCCTCAATCTGATGCACATTTTTGGTGTAGGGACTTTGTCCTCTACTTCTCTATAGGGTGTCCATAAAGTCTAGAACTATCAGTTATTTTATTTGCTCACAATTTACAGATGTTCTTGATGACATCATGTGCACCGCCTGCATTCTGAACTTGGTAGGCATGGTATATATCTTTTGTGTTGCTACCGTGCCTCACACACAGTGGACATTCAAATGGGTTAATAATAATTCCTCAATGCCCAACTTTTTTATGTGGTGGCCTAGGGATGAATGAAACCAAGTATCCAATGACAGGAGAAAGAGATCAAAATGCAGTTCAAAGGAAACATTAGATCTACTTCTCCCAGCAAATTCCTGTTTTGTTTCTTTTGTAACACTGCCACCACCCCTGCATAACTGTTCTGTTTCAAATCATCTTTCTAGGCTCAGCTTTGCACCTTCCCTCCTCTGGAAAGCTTTCCTTGACCCCTTCTGACAGTAAATGTGAGTACAGCACTGACTGCACCACTGTTGTTTCTGCTTTGTCTTGATTCCTTGACAAGAAACTTCAGGAGAAAGAACTGTATCTTGTTGGTGCACCACAATATGTAGTACCCAGTATTTAATAAATACTTTTGAATGAAGGATAAGTGATGACAATAGCAAGCATATCTCAGTGTTTACTATATGCTAAACATTGTGCTGAGCACCTCTCCTGCATTCTTTTGTGTTCTGAGACAGAGTCTTGCTCTGTCGCCCAGGCTGGATTGCAATGGCATGATCTCGGCTCACTGCAACCTTCACCTCCTGGGTTCAAGCAATTCTCGTACCTCAGCCTCCCGAGTAGATGGGATTACAGGCGTGCACCACCATACCTGGCTAGTTTTTGTGATTTTAGTAGAGACGGGGTTTCGCCATGTAGGCCAGGCTGATCTTGAACTCCTGGCCTCAAGTGATTCACTCACCTCGGCCTCCCAAAGTGCTGGGATTACAGGCGTGAGCCACTGCGCCCAGCCTTCATTTTCTTATTTACATCTTATAATGGACCTATGTGGAAGGTACATCATTTCCTCCATTTCACAGATGAGAAAGCTGAGACTTGGAGAAGCTAATGAACTTGTTCCAGGTCACAAGTTGAGTTACAGTTTTGCTTCAGGCCTGTGTGTGTAGCCTCCTGCTACACTAAACAAGTGATGAATGTTAACCATCTTGCTATTCCCTCTATAGAAAGGGGCTCTCCATTTCCCTCTCTAGCTGTTGCCTGAAATAAGGAGGTGAGGCTTGATCATGTTAAATTACCTGTGAAACTAATTTTTAAAAAGGGTATCTGGGCCCCACCCCAAACCAGTAAAAACAGTTTTCCAGCTGGACACAGTGGTTCACGCCTGTAATCCCAACATTTTGGGAGGTCGAGGCAGGATGATCACTTGAGCCTAAAAGTTTGAGACGAGAGTGAGTTGAACAAGTGAAACCATGTCTCTACAAAAAAGTAAAAAAATTAGCCAGACATGGTGGCCCACGCCTGTAGTCCCAGCTACTTGGGATGCTGAGGTGGGAGGACTAATTGAGCCCAGGAGGTGAAGGATGCAGTGAGCTATGATAGTGTCGCTGCATTCTAGCCTGGGTGACAGAGACTTTGTCTCAAGAAAAAATAACAACAACAACAACAAAAAACTCAGTTGTCCCAAGGTGGTGGCATCAATATTTTTGAAAAAGCATCCAAGTCATTTTAATGTGAAGCTGAGTTGAGAATCACTGGCCTAGATTGATCCTAAAAGTGTTTCAAATGCAAACCTTTCCATAATGGAGCCTTCCATAATGGAACTGTCTTCTTTTGTGCCTGAGACCCAAAATTCTGACAAATGGCTAATGATGTTGGCCTGGGAATGTGTTATGAACCATGTAGGGACACAGGATCATCTGCTCACAAAGACAGGGTAGGAGGAAGGTGCCAAGGAAAGACTGTATCATTGAAGATTTGGTTTAAGATGGGTACCTTGATCCTATATACAGTCAAAAGAAGCACTTCACCATTAGAATTGAGAAGATGAACTGTGGCTGAATAAACAGCTTACTCTGTGTTTCAGCATGAGCCAAATGACATATCATTGAATTTATACCTCACTTCTTTCAGAATATCCACACAGGATACCAGAGACAACTGTGTCCTCCAAATTAGGATGTTAAAAAAGAGGCCAGAAGCAGTGGTTCACACCTATAATCCCAGCACTTTGGGAGGCCAAGGCAGGAGGATCATTTGAGTCCAGGAGTTCAAGACCAGCCTGGATAACACAGTGAGATCCCACCTCTACTAAAAATTTTAAAATTAGCTGGTTGTGGTGGTATGCCTCTGTAGTCCCAGCTACTCTGTAGGCTGACATGAGAGGACTGCTTGAGCCTAAGGGGACAAGGCTGCAGTGAGCTGTGATCACACCACTGCATTCCAGTCTAGGCAACAGAGCGAGACCCTGTCTCAATCAATCAATCAGAAAACATTAGTGAGAATGTTTTGAATAATGCAATATAAAATATATTGTACCTTGATTTTCACATCGAAATAAAGATGTCTTCTGCTTTGTCAAAGACTGTTATATATGAGTGAAATCATGATATATAAACAGCTCTATGTCATTTCTATCCTGCCTAATAAACAGGTTCCTCTGTATTTAAGAAAATATATTTCATTTATCCATCTAGGAGTATCAGACTTCCTCTGATCAATATGGGCAGGCTCATAAAAATATATTATTCAGCTTAAAATAAATAAAAATATTTCTCCAAATATGAGTAAATTAAGGAGATAGAAAATATACTATTCTTGGCCAGGCATAGTAGCACACACCTGTAATCCCAGCACTTTAGGAGGCCAAGGTAGATGGATCACTTGAGGTCAGGAGTTTGAGACCAGCTTGCCAAACATGGTGAAACCTCATTGCTACTAAAAATACAAATTAGCTGGGTGTGGTGGTACACGCCTATAATCCTAGCTACTCAGGAGGCTGAGGTACAAGAATTGCTTGAACCCGGGAGGTGGAGGTTGCAGTAAGCTGAGATGGTGCCACTGCACTCCAGCCAGAGCAACAGAGCAAGACTCTGTCAATAAATAAATAAATAGTATTCTCCATTAAGATGGTCTTTGCAGATGCCTTAAGATACACAATAGTCATCCAAGATAACTTGGGGCCTTGAGAAAAGTATACTTTCCTTTATTCTTTTTTCCTCACCCTCTTTTTTTTTTTTTTTTTTTTTTTGAGACAGGGTCTTACTCTGTTGCCCAAGCTAGAGTGCAATGGCACAATCATGGCTCACTGCAGTCTCAACCTCCTGGGTTCAAGTGATCCTCCTGCCTCAGCCTCCCAGGTAGCTAGGACCACAGGTGTGCACAACCACACCTAGCTGAATTTTTGAGTTTTTGCAGAGATGGGGTCTCACTTTGTTGCCCAGGCTTACCCTTTCTTAAACTTCCGTTCCCCTGAGGAACAACCTGGATGTCAGTTGTCTGACTGCTTGAATAGAAGACGGATTTTACTAAATGTTACAGCTGGAGAAACAACTGGAAATTCAACACAGCAGATTATCTAGTTTGTCAATACAAAATAAGAATTCTTTAGAAGTTATCAAAACAGTATGTTGGGAGTCTTTTTAATTTTTAGAGTAAATATGACACAACGGATAGCTTTAGAACAAGCTAACATTACTACGGTTCAAGCATGTGCAACTGGTACAGTTCAGTAGTACATAAATGACTCAAACAAATGTACGACAGGTCAGAAACTTAAGTTACAAAATATAGTCAATATTACAATTAACACAGAGAAGTAAAAACCATTGCTCTCAGATTCTGCACACTTAAAAAAACATAAACTTTATACAGTAATTGAAATTATGCATTTCTACTCAGATTATTAGAGCGTATTACAAACACACAGAAGCCAAAAAAGTTATGGTCACATTTTGGTTTTGTTCCAGTGGTGCACAATCACATGAAATGTTACATCCGTTTTGTGTGAAATAAACATTTGGCTGAAGTGCAATAGCTGCTGCATTAAAATATTTCCATAAAATGCTTAGATTAAAATCTTCCTGAACGTTAGGGTTCTAATGTTCAGGATTATTTTAAGAGTCCTTATGAAGAGTCCTTAAAAATTATAGAAATAGATGTAGTTAGGAAATTTCAGTGTGTTTTGTCTGTTTTTTTTTTTTTAACGTGAGTAAACAAATACTGGATTTAAAGTGCAGCTCCTTTCTTCTCTCCCTTCGATTTTCCCACCCCCAAGAAGATCAGATCTGTATTAATTTTTAGAATTTCTATTGAAGATTAAATTGAGCAACAGTCAAGTCTGTTTGTTTCGAAAGTCAATGATGGCCTTCCACAGTGTGCACAGCATCCCTCCCCTGTTTAAAGACACAAGAACATGGTGAAAAGAACATTTCATTTGAAACACTGCCCTTGAAATAGAAAAGTGACTTCTTAGCTTTCATCTGCTCTGGTCAGAAGAAGATCCCAAAGTCTGATCAGTTATTATGTATTCTTTTTGTATATATTTTCTCATCTTCCCTCCATTCCTTCTCTTTTCACTCCCACAAACTGCTGTGTCCCAAAACATCATTTTAGATTTTCAGCATTTTTGAAATTTGTCTTTATAATGGTGGGTATAATAGTTTTCTGCTTGGGCTGGGTGCGGTGGCTCACGCCTGTAATCCCAGCACTTTGGGAGGCTAAGGAAGGCAGATCATGAGGTCAGGAGATTGAGACCACCCTGGCTAATGCGGTGAAACCCCGTCTCTACTAAAAACACAAAAAAATTAGCCGGGCTTGGTGGCGAGCACCTGTAGTCCCAGCTACTCGGGAGGCTGAGGCAGAAGAATGGTGTGAACTTGGGAAGCGGAACTTTCAGTGAGCCGAGATCACGCCACTGCACTCCAGCCTGGGTGACAGAGCGAGACTCCGTCTTGGGAAAAAAAAAAAAAAGTTATATGCTTGGCCTTAATTAATAATAAATTATATCAGATTATACCAGGCTTTTGGAGGGTACGTCAGCACCTCCTCCAAATATTTATTGAGTATAACACCATCATGAACTCAATTAAAGCATTTGTTTAAGGCAGCTTCAGAGCATCTGCATGGACTTAGTCTGCATATTATTCAAAAAAATTCTTCCAGTTGATTTTCACTTGCTAATATAGAAATATTGGTTATTAGAGCCCTCAAAAATAGAATGGTCCAACTAACTCAGTTTATTCAGAGCAGCTAAGAACTAGAGAGCTCTGTCCAGAACTGCAAAGCTAATTAGAGACCCAGCCTGGGCAGGTACTCAGACTTTCTTATATTAGCCTGGTACTCTTTCTATCGTGACAACAGAAAGAAAAGTGGTACCTTAGTCTCAAGCATTTTAAGTCATCACGTGTAACATAGTAGAGAACATCCAATAGTGTATAATCTTCAGCCAAAAACTGTAGAGAAAGTAAAATATGCACAAAAGTAAGATGTTTTATATAACTTTAATAAAGCACAAACTCTATTTATAATGTAAACCTTGACTATAATTAAAATGAATCTAAAAATGAAATTACTAAAAACACAATCTTCTGTGATTATTAGGGGAAAGGCCTCCCTATTATTCGATAAATACAAATAAATGCATCCAGGCCGGGTGCAGTGGCTCATGCCTGTAACCCCAGCACTTTGGGAGGCTGAGGCAGGCGGATCATCTGAGGTCAGGAGTTCAAGACCAGCCTGGCCAAAGTGGTGAAAACCCCCCCCCCCACTAAAAATACAAAAAATTAGCTGGGTGTGGTGGCATGTGCCTGTAATCCCAGCTACTTGGGAGGCTGAGGCAGGAGAATCACTTGAACCCGGGAGGCAGAGGTTGCAGTGGGCTGAGATTGAACAACTGTACTCCAGCCTGGGCGACAGAGTGAGACTCCATATCAAAAAAAAAAATACAAATGCATCTATATTAACTTCCAAATGCAAAAAGATTACAAGTGACACAGAGCTTCTGAATGGTCTTCTAATGAACAGATGAGACTCACTTGTAATCACATCTGCTGTTCAAAAACAAATCTTGTATTTAGAAGTTCAATGCTATGTAGCTTTTTTTCTCAAGTGGATAAAAAGTGTTCCTGGAAAGGTACTGCCCATGCTTAATTTCTGAACTTATTTTTTCATGGTTAAGCAAAGGCACTTGACTGTAATTCATCATAAAAGCAGAATCTTAATTTGAACTGCACCTTTACATTTAAAAAATTTTTTTTATATATATAGAGAGAGACAAAAAGTCTCACTATATTGACCAGCCTAATCTCCAACACCTGGCCTCAAGCAATCTGCCTATGCTTCCCAAACTGTTGGGATAACAGGCGGGAGCCACTGCACCTGGCCTGAAGCTTTGAAATCCAATAAAAAGGGCAATTATTTAGTAGATTATCAATTACTATTCCGTAACTGGGATTTGAACCTAAGTTAGAGGAATGTATATTCTGGAGTTGTTTAAATTTATTCAGCTGTAACTTGTTAAATGTAGATGTCCAAGGTGGCCTGAAATTCTCTTAGTTAATAAATTATCAAGTCAAAAGAGATATCTTTCTTCTTATTTATTTTAAAAATTTAAATATAAAACAAATTAAAACAATATTGTATTAAGAGGGCCCCTCTATCAAATATTACAATCTTTTAATGTATGCCTGTGTGTTCATATAATGAACATAAACAAATGCTATTCACGCTCATTACAAAAGTCTATAGGGGCCAGATGCAGTGGCTCACGCTTGTAATCTCAGCACTTTGGGAGGCTGGGGTGGGTGGATCACTTGAGGCCAGGAGTTTGAAACCACCCTGGCCAATATGGTGAAAACCTGTTTCTACTAAAAACACAAAAAATTAGCCGGGCATGGTGGCATATGCCTGTAATCCCAGCTACTTGAGAGGCTGAGGCGGGAGAATCACTTGAGGCTGGCAGGCGAAGGTTGCAGTGAGCTGAGATTGCACCACTGCACTGCAGCCTGGGCGACAGTGAGATTCTGTCTCAAAAACAAAATCAAAAAAAGTCTATATGGAGCACAAAGGAATTAGATTATTATAGGTAAAATATGGTTTGTATAGAAAATGTTTCTGAAATAAGTCGACTAGATTCATTTTATTAAGTAGCAATAAATAGCTGCTGCCTAGTGAAGTCTAATAATGTTGAAAGAGAATCAAAAATTTAACAAACAGGCCTGGCATGGTAGTTCATGCCTGTAACCCCAATACTTTGAGAGGCTGAGGTGAGAGAATCGCTTGGGGCCAGGAGTTCAAGACCAGCCTGGGCAACACAGCGAGACCCTTTCTCTACATTTTTTTTTTTAATTAGCTGGGTATGATGGTTTATGTCCATAGTCCCAACTATTCAGGAGGCTAAGGTGGGAGGATCACTTGAACCCAGCAGGTCAAGGTTGCAGGGAGCTATGATCACTGCACTCTAGCCAGGGTAACAGAGCGAGACCTTGTCTCCAAAATAAAATAAAATAAAATAAAAATTAACATACAAAGAATTAGAAACAAGAATTTTTAAATTCTATCTTTATTTTTTTCCCACTCTTTCTGGTTCTCATTTCAAACATATTAAATTCCTAAGGGGCTCAGGACCACAGAGCTTTTGCCTGCCTCACTGTCTTTGTACACACTGCAGCCCCACTGCACAAGGTTCTTCCCTGGTCTCCCTCCCACACCCCTCCCGAACATACATACAATTGGCCTATTTACTCCCTTATATTCCGTTAGCCTTCAGCTCTTTCATCCCCTTCTCCAAGAATCTTCCCCAACCTCTCTCTCTCCCTGTCTAATAACACCTGATACCTTTTTCTTCATAAAATTTACCAGTGGAGAATCACATTTGTATCTGTGGAGTTAGCTGATTATCACATGCCTACCCTGGTCTGTAAGCCTCAGGAAGGCAGGGCTGGGTCTGATTTGCTTACCAGTGTCTCCCTTGTGCCTGTCACATAGCAGGCACCCAACATTATGAAATGAAGTGAAAGAATACTTGTCCCAGAGACAGTTGTCTTTACCCGGCTTATAGTGTCTTCATCTGCTCCATTCACTCTCAGCCAGTCGGTAAGCTCAGAATCTTCAGTATTTGTGCCAGGAGAATTTAGGTGAAATACAGGCAGTTCAGGAATTTCTAGAACAGAATTTTGGGAAGATATTCTTAGTTTCACCTAACAGAGGTCATCTGAGACCCTCACAATCAACAGACATTTATTGATACTTTAAAAGATTTTGCTCTATCAGAGAACAGTTCATAGAAACAATTGAGTTTGACAGTACAGATGATAATATGAATAAAACTCAGACAAGTGAATTTACTAGTAAACAAGGAGCAAAAGCAATAATGAAATGATACTCCTACGTTATACTTTCATATCAATTTTATGGTTTCTTAGAATAAACTCTTTGCACCAAAATTATACTGTTTTTCATGCAATAAAGATGAACACAATTAGCAGAGAACTATATAATGATCATAATCTCTTTTTCTACTATGAAAGAGCCGTGTATCTAAACAAATAACTGAGAATTCTGTTTTCCTCTAAATGGGCTAAATAAATTCTCCCCACCTATGCCTTTTTACTACTACATCTTTATTCTATTTAAGCCTCTTCAAATTATAAGGAAAAAAGCTAGAATACACAGAATATAGATGCAAAATGACAAAAAAGTATTATTTATTCTAGTAATCTCATTGTGAAATCTTTAAAATAAAGAAAGATTAAAACATGGAGAGCCCTATTTACCTCAGGAATACGTCACCTCAGGAAAAGATGATTATGAATAATCTATTTTTACTGTACTTATAGAAATGAGTTTGCTAGAGTTAAAAATTGGATTTCTTTTTTTAAAGGAATTCCTGCTTGCAGTCATGGTAGAAGTGACAAATGCTGACTTAGCCACAAATAAAACTTCGTGTTGGCTTGCTTGGTTTTTGTGGCAGCCTGGCTGAACAGTATTACTATAAAGTTTTCTGCTATTCACCTATGGGTTGGGACTTAAGCTTCAGGTGTTTAATTTCTTGGTCTTTTTCTTCAATAGCTCGATGAAGGAGTGCCTGTAATTCTTTCTCTTTCCGAACCAATTCTTCCAGTAATCTGCAGAAGAAAAATATAGTAAGTGGCACAGGGTGACCTTCTATTGTTATTTTTATTTTTTAGATACAAGGTCTCTCTCTGTTGCCTAGGCCGAGTGTAGTGGCCCGATTATAGCTCACTGCATCCTTAAACTCTTGGACTCAAGCGATCCTCCCATCTCAGTTTTCCAAGCAGCTGGGAATACAGGCATGCACCACCATACCTGGCTAATTTGAGTTTTTTTTTTTTTTTTTTGTAGAGACAGAGTCTTGCTATGTTGTCCAAGCTGTTCTCTGAACTCCTGGCCTCAAATCGTCTTTCCACCTCAGTCTCCCAAAGCTCTGGGATTATAGGTGTGTGCACATGCCATTGTGCCAGGTCTAGGGTGACCTTCTAGACATGAGCTATAATAAGCACAAATACCCCTGATTTTATTGAAATACAGATTCTGGTCCAGTGCCCCTGGAGTGAGTTCTGAGACTGTATTTATAATGAGCTCCCAAGTGACACTGATGTTGCAGGTCCACAGACCCCCGTGTCCAGAAGCAAAGCTTTGGAAGACTGTGCCTACAGACAAGAATTGAAAACCTCCACCACAGATTGTCTGCCAAAATCTTCAGAGATGTGTTCTGCTATTTCTTTTCATGACCATAAATGTCAAAAATATAAATATGGGATACAGATATTAACAGACCTATCTTTTACATATATGGATGCCCATTGAAAAAGTTGGCAAATGTGCATAATACCATAATCAATGCAAATCAGAAAGGTAATCACTTTTTGTAAACTATGAAAATTTGAGAAATAGTCATAGGTGAGGTCGCCTAGAATATCTGGCACATACCAAATTCTCAATAAATGTTCATGGTTGTTGCTACCATTGTGATTGTTACTATTAGTCCTCTCCCTTCTAAAGGGGAGGGGGTGAAGCGGGTAAAAGGATAGCTGTGTTCCTGGTACATTCAGTTCCTAGTTGGCATCTGATGCAGTCTCCAAAGAAACAAGGAGAAACTGTGATATTCATACCAAAGTTCTTACCCACAGAAGGTTTGCTATGCAACTGAGAGCCAACTGGTAACCTACTCACCATTTCCAATAGAATTTCTCAAAGAAAACATTCCAAGTTATGAAAAGAGGTGCTCTAATTTTTTAGAAAAGCATCTTAGTGTAACTTGGATTCAGAAATAATCATTTAAAATATATCATTATTAAGATTATCGAGATAAATCGTTGCATAACCTACAGCTCTTAACAAGCTCTATTTGTTTCATTTTCTGAGTATTGATAGATTTAACTCAAGACCACGTTCCATCGAAAAGTTTGTTTCTGCTTCACTTGACATACTCTGAAGGCAGCATCGTGCAACTGACAGATCTGGGCTTGTGTCCTGGTTCAGCCCTGCACTTCCTGTGTTAACCTTAGATAAATTACCTAATGCCTCCAGGCTTCAGTTTTCAAATTGTTTGTAAAAAAGAAAACTAAAGCTTTCAGAAAAGATTACTGTGACCATTAAATGAGACAGCATAGGTACAGTGCCAAGTCAGTGTCTGGTTTAATAAGGGCTGTTCTGTTCCTTGCTGCCTCAGTCCCTGGAAAACAGCCTTTCCAGGGCTCAGTGGGAAGGAAACCTGTCCAGACCCCCAGGCTCAACCCAATTCCCACAGGACATAAAGATGAGCTCCTCAGATAGGAGAAGGGATCACAGCTGAGTAAGTAGCAGAGGTGGGACAAAAGTAAAACACAATGAGAGGTAGACAGAGAAGGTGGGTGGAGGAAAATAGTTTAACAAAGACAGCTGCAGGGTAAGTGTGGTGCACAATGAGGTGGATGAAGCAGCATGAACTAAAAGCTAGCAGAGGGAGCAGAAGGTTGGAGGGAGCCTTCTTATCTACTCCAAAACAAATGATATCCAAAGAAATGGGCAGCAAGCTCCGTGTGAATGTTTAAGTTGGCAGTTTTTTGATCTGGTATGTATTTTTGTCCTACTTGCTAAGTTATACGTATAGGATGGTGATGGTATCTTCTTACTGTTTTCTCAAGGAACATAGTGACATTTTCTAGAGTTTAACCTATGTTTGTCTAGACTATGTAATTTCCTTTTATCTTTTGTTAAAGTGAATGAAATGTGGACTGAGAAGGACTCTGTACTTGCATATTTGAGTCCTCGTGGACAAACTATAACTTAACAGGTAGACAAGATTGAAAACCTAACTTAGGAGTGTGCGTCTGTAACCATAGCTGAGTCTTGGCTAATCCCAGGAGCCATCTTCAACCACTCATACACTGCTGAGTGTTCAAATAAGGTGAACACCAACCCATAATAAATCTAGCTCTTTCTGTACACTTCTGATTTCTGAACGTCACTTTACTTTTATTTTCTGTAAATTTGTTCTGGCCATGAAGCATCCCTGAAGTCTCTCTGAATCTGCCGTGATTCTGGAGGCCACCTGATTCACAAATTATTTTTTTCTTGTTCAATTAAACTCCATTAAATTTAATTTGTCTGAAGCTTTCCTTTAACACCTTAAACACCAGAACTTTAACACTGGAAGCAGAGTATTGACAGCCCACCTCATTTGCTCCAAATCCAGCTCTTAGAGGTATGTATCTTAAGAACAATCCAGTATATCAATTTTATTTTTACTTTGTGTTTATTTAGTAGTGCAATATTTTGAAATCAAGGCAACTATCTGCCTTTCTGTTCCAAAACAGTATGGCAAGATCTGCCATGAGGTCAATTTTTAACCTTGGATGGGCAGGAGTGGTGAGGTGGATTGGTGGGTAATTCCAGAACTGCAGAATGGGGAAATTAGATAAAAGGCAGCTCCTCTTGAGACAGGTTTTGTTTTGTTTTGTTTTGAGACAGGGTCTTGCTGTATCACCCAGGCTGGAGCACAATGGTGCAATCATGGCTCACTGTAGCCTCACCCTCTTGGGCTCAGGTGATCCTCCGAGCAGGATAAACCTGATTTCCCTTCATCAGTGATCATCCTAAATATTCTAAGCTTACAATTTTTAATATGAGAGCTACAACCTTTCCTAAAAACACAGTACCATTTCCTCTAGATTCATTTTGCAGTAGGTATGCCTTTATATTTCAGGTAGTATTCAACTGAAAATGAAAAGGACCAACATGGACAGGACTGGTCCCTTATTTCGATTACTTGGTTTTTGTACTAAAGCAGCTGTCCTTTCTTCAAATCAAGGATGAAGCAAACATCGTCCCTCATGTCACTTTTCTGTGGGTGATGGAGAGCCGTGGGAGATATTACTGAAAAAGGAAAAACGAGGCTGATTATCTGTAGATTTCACAGATTCAAATGTAAATATGTACAGGAAAAAGCAAAAATGTGTGGGTTGTTGTGAAAACTGCAGTTACGTACTAATGTAATAAAGAAATGTGGGTAAATGCTAGTCTTTTCAACAGAGATGGGCAGATGTGAGCAGCAGGGCCTCAGCTAGAACAAAGAGACCCTCAGAAGAGAAAGGGGGAAGCTGTGAAGAAAGCAGCCGGAAGCCCTCAGAGACTGCAGATGGCCCAAGCGTGGTAGACAGACAGTGGCGCCAGGGTGGTGAGCACAACACTAACCAAATAGGCCAAGGAGAGAAGGGAAAGGAGTTGTGTCTAGGCTGCATTAGGAGAGGCAGGTCCTATTGACATTGCCGGGTGTGTAGACAGGAGGTTTCAGGACCAGAAAAGCAGATGTACCAGCTCTTTGGTAAACAAAGTAGCTTTGCTGTCTGTGTAATTCTAACCAGAAGTCGTGGGTGGGAAGGGGTCAACCAAATCAGTAATGAGTGAACTTTCCTCCTCCAGAGATCATAGCAGGAGTCCAAAAAACACCACCACTTAGGACTGGGCAACAGAGAGTAACCTAGACTATGAGACAACTTCCATAATGATGGGGTGTTATCCTTGGACTCTTGCTTGAGAAGAGGAGGAATGAGGGAAACCAAGATTTCCATGAAGTCTCAGAAGAGAAAAGACCCAAGTTCCTTCCCACAAAATAGTAGAGATAGCAAGAGCTGGGTTTCAGAGGACAAAATTGGGATATGAAAGTCAAACAGGCAACTCCCTTTATTAAAATAAGACTGCTCTATGCACATCATAGAAGATGTGTCTATACGGATTTACTTAACCATGCAACCAAATCTCATGTTTCTGAATATAGGATGAGCTTTTACCACTTGTACTCATTTTGGTATACAAGCCTGCCTTTAAAAAGCTAAACTTTATGACTGGAAATAAGATATTTTTAATCTCCCTAGTGAACAACTAGAATTTTCAATTAAGGTTTCTAAATATTTGAACAACTGTTATTGATTCACTTAAAAAAAAGTTTTTAATGCAAACCCAGAGTAATAAAGTTAGTTTCCCACATGTCAACTGTAGGCAGCACAGGAAGCTACAAATCATAAAAATTCAGACCTTGAACTGTACCAACAACATCTGTGAAGAACAGGAAACATTTGCTGTTAACTTAATAATCTGATTTTGTGGGTTCTATGCTACCAAATTATCAAAGGCAAATTACACTCCAGATATGTTACAGTATATCAAAAACAAAATAGAATCATAAATGTGGTCAACTATCTTCCTTTTTAGGTTCTAAAATACAAATCTTTAGCACCATTAATTAGTTTTGTTCCCTCGACCTCAGTAATCTTCCTCTCCTGTAAGAACTTGACTGGGCTTTCAAAAACATGAGCTTTATGTTCTTTCAGCTATCTACCGGAAGGTACATGCTGCTCTGAGCCTGTTTCTTAGACAGTCCATGAGGCTATTAACGAAGCTACTGGAAAAATCTTAGGGCACTTGGAGATGAAGAAGTAATCAAATGCTGCTGAAAAAGGCTTAAATTGGTAGAGGCAGAAAGTGGTATTTGACAAAAGAGGCTAAACTAAACCTCTCTTGTTTTATAAAGAAAGGCATTCAATCAAGTTTCCACGAATGGGATAAGGGAATCATATTCTGTAGACCAAAAACACATGCTCTTTAGTAAAAGTAAAAGAAAAGAAACCAACCCATTTTAGTGTAGGACTTACCTATTGGTTTCTATTTTCATCCTTCCAAGCTGTACATTCAGTGACCGGTGAGCACTCTGGGAATCATGAGACACAGTAGAACTGAGCGTGCTCACGCCTGAGGTAGCCACGGCATCTTCAATGACAGCCTGAGGTCTTCGGACAGTTTGATTTGAAGGCTGTTCCTCATGGTCATCTTCTACATCCAAGTCTTCTTGATCAGCAGTATCACTCTCAGATGCAAGGCTGAAATGTGGCCTTAGTTCTGTTTGGCATAATATCAATAGTAGTGTTTATAAAATATGACTCATTGCCTTAATTTCTTAAGATATGAGTGCTACCCTCCTGCCCCACCATCAATAAGATATATTCCAAACTGCTTTTCCAAAAGTGAGGATGGATTTCTGAGCACTCAGATTTGTTCTTCTATTGAACTTGCAAAATTCACAAGATATGATCTAATTCAAACAGAATGATCTAATTCAAGAATGATCAATACATATTCACATTGCATATATGTGGGGAAAATGCTAGAAATCTGAAAGAAAGGCAAAGATATAAAAACCCTTTAAGAATATTTAAAAGTGTTTATACAAGTAAAGTTCATTTTCAGATTACACAATATCTGGCAACTATTAACTTGCTTACAGATAAGGAAACTGAGATATACAGAGATTATGTAAACACATGTGAGTATGCAGAATACTTTCTGCCTATAACATCCAAAATGTAAGGGGATGCAGAGCAGGTGCTGAAAATGCCACACACAGGCTGATATGTTAGTAAGACTATCTCTCTTTGACTATTAGGCTGATTTCTAGTGCGTGTTCTCCTCTAACCTGTTGACTAACCATTGAAATTTAAACTACAGAAGCTACAAGTTTCCAATTTAAACACACTGTATAACATGAGATCATCTGCCTGTCAGTTTAGAACTTGGATGACATTGTGGCTGGGCACAGTGGCTCATGCCTGTAATCCCAGCACTTTGGGAGGCCAAGGCGGGCAGATCATGAGGTCAGGAGTTTGAGACCAGCCTGGCCAACATAGTGAAATCCCGCCTCTACTAAAAATACAAAAATTAGCCGGACATGGTGGCGTGCTACTTGGGAGGCTGAGGTAGGAGAATCACTTGAACCCAGGAGGCAGAGGCTGTGGTGAGCCGAGATCGTGGTACTGCACTCCAGCCTGGGCAACAGAACGAGACTCTGTCTCCAAACAAACAAACAAACAAACAAAAAACTTGGATGATACTGTAAACTAAAAATAAAATTCTAAGCCCCCCAACTGACTGAAGAACCATCTACCCCCAGGTCAAGGGGATCCCCAAGAAAACCTGAAAAAACTAGCTCAGGCCATGATGGGAAGAAAGGTCAGATATTCCTTGTTATACCTCCTCCCTTTGGAGTTTAGGCACGACTGACCAGCAATACCATTAAAATAAAGATCATAAGGCTGACAAAACAGACTCTTTGTAGCAATAAGATACCAAATTCCAACCTGACTCTAGTATAGCATCCCATGACAAACAACAGGCCATAAAGGAAGTCACAGTATTTTGCCCCAAAATATATTTATTTGACATATTTTGGAATGGTCCTGCAAAGTCATCACTTGTGGGGGAAATCTGTATTCTGTAGACGATCCCTTCCCTTTCCAGGTCTTTTCCTGATCCAGGAGAGATTCAACTAAGAGTCTGACACTTCTTAAGGTCCAATAAGAGATTTTACCATCTATTCTCTCTGTAGTTTGCTACTTAGGGGCTTCATCTACATAATAAGAACCTTGGCTTCCACAATAGCCCTTATCTTAACTCAAGCATTTCTTTATGCTGACTTCAACTCTTCAGGCAAAGCTTAACTCTTTCAACCAACTGCCAATCTTCGAATCTACCTATGACCTGGGACCCCAACCACCTCCCCACCTCCCAATCCCTGCCAGATGTCCTGCCTTGCTGGGCTGAATATCTACCTTATATATATTGATTTATGTCTTTGCCTGTAACTTCTGTCTCCCTACAATGTATACAACCAAGCTATAACCCAAATGCCCTGGGCACATGTTTTCAGGACCTCCAGAAGCTCTGTCACAGGCCATAGTCACTCATATTTGGCTCAGAATAAACTTCTAAATAGTATACAGAGTTTGGCTATTTTTTATTAACAATATCTTCCCATAAGAAAAAATATTATAAATTGTGATTAAATCCTTAAACTTGGTCCACAAAAAGGAATTACAGTCATAATTTAAGTGAAATCAAGGTAGCAGAAATATTGAATTTTGACTCCATATACTCTGGCACATAGAACATTTATCAGATCATGGAACCTACTAAAAATCTGATGAAAGTCATAAAACTCTCCCCAGAAGAAAACACATTCATGCAACATCTTGCTTAGATTTCCTGGTTTTACCTAGATTTTGCTATATTTGCACAGACTCCTGAAGCTTCTCCCAAGTTCATGAACCACAGGTTAAGAGCCCCTGTGTAGAGGAGGGGAGTCCAGTGGGAGCAATGGAGGACCCCATCCCACCATTCTTATATGGGCACTTTGGCAAGGTCATCAAAGTCCCACCAGCCAAATCCTCTAGGTAACTTTTATCTTTACCCTACTTGATCTGTGAACAGTATTTTCCTCTAAATCTCTGGCTGCTATTTCTCTTCTTCAGAGCCTTTTTATCTACTACCTGCCCCCTTTTTAAGCTGGAACCTGGGGTTCTATCCTTCACTTTTTTATGTTTCTACTTTTGCTCCATAGATGAGCTCATTCAAATCCATGAAGGTTAAGTACTTCTGACATGTGGATGACAAACTCTACACCTCTAGCCCCAGTCCTATTACATCTAGAACATCCTGGACATTACTGTTGAGTAGGCACCTTAAAGTCAACAATCTAAAGAGAACTCATCATCTTTTGATTGTAACAAAAACTAGGGTGTCCTTCTTCAAAGCCCGGTTTACACAGACCTGGCTTGCTTTATCCCTCCTTTAAAATTCTGTATAGTGGTTTTTAAAAGTGCATGACAGAAATTTCACCATCTTAATCATTTCTGAGTACACAGTCCAGCAGTGTTAAGTATACTAACAGTGCTATGCTACCAATCTCCAGAACATTTTCATTTTGCAAAACTCAAACTCTACCCATCAACAACTCCCCATTACTCCTTCTCCTCAGTTTCTGGAAACTACCATTCTATTTTCTGTTTCTATGAATTTGACTACTCTAGATACCTCACATTTATAGTGACAGGAGACAGACAAATTCCTAGGCAGACAGGGATCGGTCTCCAGTGAAACCTGACCTTAAAGCCAAGGACAGTTTAAAGCCTGAGAAGCAAGCTGCCAATTCCGGAGACAGTCCACAACCAGAGTGAGAACTTCTATCCCCATCTTACCCACTCTCTCAAAATTGCTTCCTTCTGAATGATGCCTTTTAACCAGTCAAGTTGTGCTTTTTCCAAGACCACCCATGAACCAATCAGCATGCACCCTGCCCCCATTCTAAGCCCATAAAACCCCCAGACTCAGCCTCACAGATGGCTACCCAATTTCAGGTCCCCTCTCAAGGCTGAGAACTTTCTTTCTGTCACTCAATTAAATTCTACTCTGCTTTACTCACTCTCCAATGTCTGTGTACCTTATTCCTCTTGGTCATGGGACAAGAACCCAGAACTCACTGAACTGTGAGATTGGAAGGGATGTAGCACTCCTGCTCGCCAAGCTGTGGGCGGCAGGAGTAATACAGCTGTAACACTCCCTCCCACTTGCCGAACAATGGGAGAGAAGAAGCCACTGGGTGCCACTCCCTCCCACTTGCTGAACTACAGGAGTGAAAAAGCCGTAAAATTATGGAATCATATACTATTTTTTTGTGACTGGCTTATTTTACTTAGCATAATGCCCTCAAGGTTTATCCATGTTGTAGCATGGGTCAGAATTTCCTTCCTTTCTAAGGCTGAATAATATTCCATTATATGTATACACCACATTTTGTTTATCCATTCATCTGTTGCCAGACACTTGGGTTGCTTCCACCTCTTGGCAATTGTAAATAGTACTGTTATGAATATGAATGTGCAAATGTCTCTTTGAAATCCTTCTTTTAGTTTTTTTGAATATATACCCAGAAGAGAAATTGCTGGTTCACAAGGGTGCTTGCTTCTATTTTTAATTTCTGAGGAGCCATCATACTGTTTTCCATAGTAGCTGTATCATTTTACATTCCCAACAACAGTGTGCAAGGATTCCAATTTTTCCATGTCCTCACGCTTTAACTCTTAAGGCTAACCAAACATCACCTCTACTCTATCTCATCTCTTATTCCAAAATCCCATTTCTTAATGTATTGATAGTGTAGTAGGAGTACGTCAAAATCATGTGTTTTAGTTTTGTAAACCCAGCACTGATTGCAGGGGCTAAACATATTACGTCTTCAAAAACTGTTGGCAGAATGGAAGGGTATTCCTACTAGGGTTATGTGTATTTAGAAAGCAATAAAGTAATTTAAAAATAATTTAAGAAAGTATTATTCTAGATTAAATTAGAGGACAAGATTAGACCTTTTAAAACTTTCTATAATTATTCTTACATTTCTGTTATGATTTCTAAACTGAATTTTTGTTTTTGTTTTTTTAGACGGGGTTTTGTTCTTGTGCCCAGGTTGGAGTGCAATGACATGATCTTGGCTCACTGCAACCTCCACCTCCTGGGTTCAAGCGATTCTCCTGCCTCAGGCTTCTGAGTAGCTGGGATTACAGGCATGCACCACCATGCCTGGCTAATTTTGTATTTTTGTAGAGATGGGGTTTCTCCATGTTGGTCAGGGTGGTCTCAAACTCCTAACCTCAGGGGATCCCCTGCCTTGGCCTCCCAAAGTGCTGGGATTACAGGCGTGAGCCACTGTGCCCGGCCCTAAACTGAAATTTTTAAATAATGTAAAAAGGTTTGTAGTCCTGTTGACTATAATCTCACTTTTAGGGAAGGAAAATTTCTAATCCTATTATATTTAAATATCCTCTTAATTCTGTAAACTTAAAATTATCATTTTACATATGTATATATGACATTAAAAATTCTCTGAAATAATTTAAAGAAAGTAGAAAATTGTAAGTTCATGCAGTGCTTTGTTATTTTGGTCTTTCATGGTGGCTCCCTGAGTGCATGTCATCGGATTAGACATTGTAAAATACGCAAATGACATAGAACATCTGGTCCTTTTTCTCAAAGAGATGACAATCTAAAGGAGAATTAGGGCAAATATACAGAAGAGTGCTGAGAGCACATGCAAATATAACATGAAATTATAAGTGCAAATGAATACAGCTACAAATATCTCAGATTATCTCAGGTAGAGACCTAGTTATATATATAATTCACATGTATATTGAGATGGTTAATTTTATATGTCAACTTGACTGGGCTAAGGATGGCCAGATAGCTGGTAAACATTATTTTGGATGTGTCTGTGAGGGGTGAGGGTGTTTCCAGAAGAGATTAGCGTTTGAATCAATGCACTTAGTAAAGAAGATGGCCCTCTCCATTGTGGGAAGGCATCATCCAATCCACTGAGGACCTGAATAGAACAAAAAGATGCAGAAAAGGTGAATTCTCTTTCTCTCTTCTTGAGCTGGGACATCCACCTTCTCCTGCTCTTGGATATCGGAGCTCTTGGTTCTCAGGCCTTCAATTACAGTCAGCTCCCCTGGTTCTCAGGCCTTTGGAGTCAGACTGATTATACCACCAGCTTTTTTGGTTCTCCAGTTTACTGATGTTAAATGGTGGAACTTCTCAGCCTCCATAATCACATGAGCCAATACCCATAATAAATCTTCTCTTATATATCTCTATGTATCCTATTGGTTCTGTTTCTTTGAAGAACCCTAACACATACATGTAGTAAGGGTGCTAAGGGGTAAATAAAGTACATTTGCAATGACTAAATCCAGTGGTAGTTCCCTTACTCACTGAGGGATTCATAGAGGCTGAAGGGCCTATGCAGAGTTCTGGAGGAGGGGAGCCTTGGCTTGATAGAGAAAGAGGGAGAGGTATTTGAGAGAAGGAAGCTCGAACGGTGGCCCAGGACCCTCTGGGAACAATGTAAAGCAGAGGAGACTGTCAGGAGAAAGCCATGTGTCAGGAGAAACATTGGGACTCAAGGGGGCCTTAAAGCCTATGAGTGGGAAAGTGGAGCCAGTGCATTATTTCCAAACCAGCATGATGGGATCAACAACAAAACTATTCCCACCCAAATGGTTACTTCCCCAGAGGAAAATAACTAGACCAAATTTCTTTTTCTTTTCTTTTTTTGTTTTTTGTTTTTTCCGAGATGGAGTCTCACTTTGTCACCCAGGCTGGAGTGCAGTGGCACAATCTCAGCTCACTGCAACTTCTGCCTCCCAGGTTCAAGCGATTCTCCTGCCTCCGCCTCCTGAGTAGCTGGGATTATAGGCATGCACCACCACACCTGGCTAATATTTGCATTTTTGGTAGAGACAGGGTTTTACCATGTTGCTGGTCTTAAACTCCTGGCCTCATGTGATCTGCCCACCTTGGCCTCCCAAAGTGCTAGGATTATAGGCATGAGCCACCACACTTGGCCTAGACCAAGCTGCTTTAACACAAGGTATTTCTAATGCTTAGTAAGATCATAATACTTGTGAGTGCAGTGTATCACACTTGCATGAAGCTCCTCGTACGTACACAATGCTGTTCAATTCACATTAATGTGAACTTGGAGCACGTGCTTGATTCAGTTTAACAACTGGTGGTAATATCAAGTGCTTGAAGCAGCTTTTAACAATTACTGTTAATATAGGAAGTATGCTTACATTATCAATATTCTTACCTTAGCACTGCTATCATAGTCTCTGTGCTCAGCATTACTGCATCTAGTAACCCACAAGCAGACTGTACTAGAGGACTAATGCTGCCAATAATTTAAAAGTTGATTCTTGATGACAAGTGAGAAAATAGTCTGAGAAAAAACAAATTCTTAAGGGACTTGTACTGTACTCTCTGTTCTGTGTGCTCCTTTTGGAAAAAAGATTAAATATTTTTTTTTTTCACTTTTATTTTGAAATAATTTTAGGATAACAGAGAAGTTGTAAAAATAGTGCAGAGAGTTCTTGTATAGCCTTCAGCCACTTGCCCTCACCTTAACAGTTTATATACCTCTAGCACTATTATCAAAACCAGGAAATTAACATTGATACAATACTTTTTTTTTTTTTTTTTTTTTTGAGACAGGGTCTCACTCTGTCCCCCAGGCCAGAGTACAGTGGCGCAATCTCAGCTCACTGTGGCCTTCACCTCCTGGGCTCAGCTTATCCTCTCGCCTCAGCCTCCCTAGAAACTGGGACCACAGGCACACACCGCCATGCCTGACTTATTGTTGTATTTTTTATGTAGAGATGGGGTTTTGCCACACTGCCTGGGGTGATCTCAAACTCTAGGCTCAAGCAATCCTCCCACCTCCGCCTCCCAAAGTGCTGGGATTGTAGATGTGAGTCACCACGCCTGGCTTTGATACAATAGTATTAACTAATCTATGGACATTATTTGAATCTCACCAGTTTGCCTACCAATGTCCTTTTTCTGATCAAGGATCCCTCATTATAATTAGTTGTCACATCACCTTAGTCTCTTCCAATATGTAACTAGTATTTCTTTATTTCTCATGACCGTCACCCTTTTGAGGAGTATTGGTCAGGTTTTTGTACAATGTCTTTTATTTGAGGTTCACTGATGTCTTATTGTGATGAGGTTGGGGCTGTGTATTTTTGGCAAGAACACCACAGTGTGATGCTGTGTCCTTCTCAGGGCATCCTATCAGGAGGTACATGACGCTGACATGTCTTCTTAGTAGTGATGCTTACCTTGATCATTTGGTTGAGGGGGTGTCTACCACATTCCTTCACTGTAAAATTACTGTTTTCTCTTGGTAGTTAGTAAATATCTTGTGGGAAGACACTTTGAAAACCATTCACATATCCTGTTTCTCCTCATTCTTTTGCCTACTTTAACAGTCATTGATGGTCCTTGCCTGCAATAATTATTACAGTGGTGTTTGCCTACTGGTGATTTTCTGTTTCCTCATTCATTTTCATTTATCAATCACAATTCTACTATAACAAAAAGCTAACCTTTCTCATCTATATATTTATTTATTCAATTATTTATATTAATATGGACTCATGGATGCTTATTTTATTCTATAATCTGTAATCCAACATGATCATTATTTTATTGTTCGGATTGTTCTGGCTTAGACTATTTGGAACATTTTCAGGTTGGCTGTAGTGTCCTTTCAATAAATCTCCATCCTTTTTGACACTTTCTTATTTCTGGCAGGTATTTATTTATTTATTTATTTATGACATGGGGTCTCGCTCTGTCACCCAGGCTGGAGTACAGTGGTGCAATCATAGCTCACTGTAGCCTCTATCTCCTGGGCTCAAGCGATCCTCCCACCTCAGCCTCCCAAGTAGCTATAGGCATGCACCACTATGTCTGGCTAATTTATTTTTATTTTTTTAGAGACAGGGTCTTGATATTTTAGCCAGGCTGGTCTCAAACTCCTGGCCTCAAGTGATCCTCTTGCCTTGGCCTCACAAAGCCTTAGGAGTACAGGGGTGAGACACCATGCCCAGCTACAATCTTATCTTTTATTTCCCCTGCCCCCAGCCCAGAATCAACCACTGCTCCAAGGAGACCCAATTCCTTTTATTGAAGAATGGCATTTAGAAACCAAGATCTGGGTCTTCTCAGCTGGCAGATCTAGGAAATGAATGTACAATCATGTGCTGTATAATAACAATTCAGTCAAGGATGCATCGCATATACTACAGGGGTCCCATAAGACTATAATACTGTATTTTACTATACCTTTTGTATGTTTAGAGACACAAACACTTACCACTGTGTTAATATGCCTACAATATTCAGTATAGTAACACATCATACAAATTTGTAGCCCAGGAGCAACAGGCCATACCATACGGCCTGGGCATCTAGTAGGCTCTGCCATCTAAGTTTGTGTAAGTCCACTCTAGGATGTTCGCACAATGACAAAATTGCCTAAGGACGCATGTCTCTGAATATAGCCCTGTCGTTAAACAATGCATGATTGTACTAGCGATGCTATACTTTTTAAACTTTGTGGTCTTCTTTCGCGTGTCTTCTGAAATGGCAGGTTAACTGTAGTATATCTAAAAGGAATTTTTATCAGGGGCATTTGAAGACCGTCTGTTTTCCATGTAGTTTCTTTATATCTTAATTGCATAACAAAATCTTTCAGGACATCGAGAAATTTCATGGAATTGTTGAATGACTGACATCACTTCATCTTGTCCACATATTTCATCATTTATATATTGGTATACAGTGTGTATGGATTTCTCTTATCCTGGGGGAAATACAAAAAGTACTGTCTCCATGTAATTCTCCTCTAAAATTTCCACTTTTCAAAAATAAGTGTTTTTAAACAGTAACTTCAATTGGAATCAGAAACTCCTAGTGGCCTCAAAGAAACCAATTTCATGGTGGAAGGACAAAGTCCTTTCTTTTTTTTTTTATTATACTTTCAGTTCTACGGTACATGTGCACAACGTTCAGGGTTGTTATATATGTATACTTGTGCCATGTTGGTGTGCTGCACCCATCAACTAGTCATTTACATCAGGTATAACTCCCAGTGCAATCCCTCCCCCTTCCCCACTACCCATAATGGGCACCGGTGTGTGATGTTCCCCTTCCAGAGTCCAGGTGATCTCATTGTTCAATTCCCACCTATGAGTGAGAACATGCGGTGTTTGGTTTTCTGTTCTTGCGATAGTTTGCTGAGAATGATGGTTTCCAGCTGCATCCATGTCCCTACAAAGGACGCAAACTCATCCTTTTTTATGGCTGCATAGTATTCCATGGTGTATATGTGCCACATTTTCTTAATCCAGTCTGTCACAGATGGACATTTTGGTTGATTCCAAGTCTTTGCTATTGTGAATAGTGCCGCAATAAACATACGTGTGCATGTGTCTTTATAGCAGCATGATTTATAATCCTTTGGGTATATACCCAGTAGTGGGATGGCTGGGTCATATGGTACATCTAGTTCTAGATCCTTGAGGAATCGCAGC
>NW_016826376.1:1007103-1034444 GCF_001698545.2 Rhinopithecus bieti
CCTGTCCCCAGAGGTGGAGTCTACAGAGACAGGCAGGTTTCCTTGAGCTGCTGTGAGCTCTACCCAGTTTGAGCTTCCCAGTGGCCTTGTTTACCTACTTAAGCCTCAGCAATGGCAGGCGCCCCTCTCCCAGCCTCGCTGCTGCCGTTTTGGTTAGATCGCAGACTGCTGTGCTAGCAATGAGGGAGGCTCCGTGGCTGTGGGACCCTCCCGGCCAGGTGTGGGTATAATCTCCTGGTGTGCCCGTTTGCTTAAAGCGCAGTATTGGGGTGGGAATTACCCGATTTTCCAGGTGTTGTGTGTCTCAGTTCGCCTGGCTAGGAAAAGGGATTCCCTTCCCCTTGCGCTTCCCAGGTGAGGCAATGCCTCACCCTGCTTCAGCTCTTGCTGGTCGGGCTGCAGCAGCTGACCAGCACCAATTGTACGGCACTCCCCAGTGAGATGACCACAGTACCTTAGTTGAAAATGCAGAAATCACCGGTCTTCTGTGTCGCTCGCGCTGGGAGTTGGAGACTGGAGCTGTTCCTATTCGGCCATCTTGTTTTCTGACTTTTTAATGATTGCCATTCTAACTGGTGTGAGATGGTATCTCATTGTGGTTTTGATTTGCATTTCTCTGATGGCCAGTGATGACAGGCATTTTTTCTTTAGCAAACACTTTTAATAAACAATGTGCCTTGTTCCACACATGGTTGATCACAGCAGTGTCCATTCCTGGGATACTCGTGCAAGGACAGCTCCCTCTGCAACCTCCCTGCTGTTCTCCCTAAACCTAACAGTTTCACCTACAGTTACTTTTGCTTTTTAAACTTTCTATTCTGGAAGAATTTTAGATTCATGGAAACATTGCACAGATAGTACAAAGAATTCCTGTATACCATCCACACAGCTCTTCCTAATATATCTTACATAACTATGGCATGTTTTTCAGAATGATTAAATTAACGTTGGTACAATACTATTAGCTAAACTGCAGACTTCACTCAGATTCTCAGTTTTTCACTAATGTTCATTTTCTATTCTGGATACCACATTACATTAGGTAATCATTACTAAAAGGAAGTTTTTTGTTTTTCTTTAAATTAAGTAAACAGATCATTTATATGCTATTTAAGTTGTTTCAAAATATACTCTCTTTTTCCTTTCTTCATTTAGGTGTCCTTAATTTAGGGTGTTACTGTATTTAACTCATGGCCCATACCTCTCCCTTTCAGTGATACACACTATTCCCCCTTTATCCCGTAGATCTTTTGAATATCTAACCCCTCTATAGCACATTTCATACAACCAGCCTTATCCTAATGATAAAGCATCTGAAGAAAAGTATTGTTTGACTTCCTTAAAGCATGAATTTCTTAGGTTCACATCCAACTACTAATCATGTGCTTCAAAGCCTCTCTAGAATTTTTTTCTAAGTTTCTACACTATACAAAATTTCCATCCAAATTTTTTTTTTTTTTTTTTTTTGAGACAGCGTCTCTGCCTCCTGGGTTCATGCCATTCTCCTGCCTCAGCCTCCTGAGTAGGTGGGACTACAGGCACCTGCCACCACGCCCGGCTAATTTTGTGTATTTTAGTAGAGACGAGATTTCACCGTGTTCGCCAGGATGGTCTCGATCTCCTGACCTCGTGATCCGCCCGTCTCGGCCTCCCAAAGTGCTGGGATTACAGGCATGAGCCACTGCACCCGGCCCCTAGTTTGTTATAATCAGGTGAAACTCATTTACTTATTGTTTCAACCAAATGTGAATCAGGGATTCACTGTTTTCCATGCACTGTGCTGGACAGTATGCTAGGCTCAGAATAAAATAAACCAGAAACAGTTATCCTCTGGTGAGGGTAACAGCTATTAAACTAGAAACAAAAGTAGTTTCAGATTGTGGCATCACAAATTGGTGAAAACCATTTCCAAGGAGAGAGAATAACAGAGGAAGCCTACTTGAGATTTGGTGATAGGTCCAGACTCTCGGTGGCCTGAAGAATGCAAAGGTGCAAGCCACAGGACAGGAGAGACGTGGGGTGGAGGTGTGTTCCAGGTAGAAGTAACATGTTCGGGGATAGCAGAACATCTGTTTCTTTCTTACATAAGAAATAACTTAATGTTGACCAATGTTTAACATAAAGATTGACACGGATGCTCTCCCTCTCATGTCAAACACTCAAGTGTTCTATGAGAAGAAAGGGAATTCCACAACTCAGAAGGGTTGGCCTGAACTTAAAAGTTTGTAGTTACCATTTATAAATAATTTTAATTTAAAAATATTTCAGGGCCAGGTGCAGCAGCTCACGCCGATAATCACAGCACTTTGAGAAGCTGAGGCGGGAGGACAGCTTAGGCCCAGGGATTTGAGACTAGCCTGGGCAACAGAGTGAGACTTTGTCTCTACTTATAAAAAAAAAAAGAAAAAAAAAGAAAAGAAAACTAAAATGAAAATATTTCATATCGATCTTATCCTTTTAAATTTATATTTTAGAATGCTTTATAATATAGGTACAAATTAGTACAACAGACATGTTTCTAATTTGTTTATATAAATATATATAAATCTGTATCTATCCATCTATCAATTGGTCAACTGCTCTTTCTTTCTACCTACCTACATACTTATCCGTGCATCCACCCACCACCCCAGCACACACACAGGGTGGAAGAGCTTTGCCTACAATTTTTTTATTAAGGGGTAGACTATCAAAACATGTTGGAAGTTTTGCCTTAGAGTATGAATACACTCCTCACTTATGCCAAAAAGCCTTGTTTCATCAACACTACCCCTGTTGTATTTCACTGCCAACATAGCTGGGGCTGTGTCTAGACCAGTGATTTCCAAATTTGGCTGTGCATCAACATAACCTGGGAGCTGTATTAAAATCAGGTTCTTATAGGTGGGACACAGAAGATTTTTAGGGCTGTGAAAATATTATTTATTATACTATAATGGTGGATATGTGTTATTATATATGTAGAATTCCTAGAGAATGTACAACACCAACACTGAACCCTAATGTGAACTATGGATTCTTGGTGATAATAACATGTCAACGTAGATTCATTGATTGTAACCAATATACCACTCTGTGGGGGACCTTGATAATGGAGGAGGCTATGCATGTGTGAGGCTAAGGGGTATGTGCAAAATCTCCGTACCTTCCACTCAATTTTGCTGTGAACCTTAAACTGCTCTAAAAGACTAGTCTTAAAAAAATCAAATTCCTGGGCTTTATTCCTTGCAGATTCTTACTTGGCCTCAGATGGGGCTTTGAAAACTGTAATTTTAAAGACAATTAAATTGCTCAATGCAATGAGCTATGCAGTGCCTCCTTAAATTGCTCAATACACTGGAAGATTTGGGAACCACTGGGTAAAAGATGTAGGAATGTGTTTTGTGGTCCAGATATCTATATTTTGAAATGCATATTTATCTGAGTCACCTGTATATTTTTCTCTTTCTCTTCACATCTAAACACATTCCTTAAAGACAGGGGAAGCAAGCCTTCCTCACTCTTAGTAAATATTTTGCTTTGTGTACCATTATCCAGACTATAGGTACTATTTGGTGACATTGAAAATATTTCTTTAAAAAAGGGTATTATGGTTTTTAAAGTACTAAAGTGATATGAGAAATAACAGATGAACACTAATCTAAAATATCCAAGCACTAAATATGTGCAGAGTAATTAAATATCTCTGACCTGGAACCAGGATGGTAATGGCTGTCTGCACCGCCTTCCGGATGATACTGTCCAAGGCAAACATCCAGTGCGGCTTGATGTTATGATTCCGAAGAACTTTATTGACCTGGAGAGAGAGTGATATTTAGCCTACTTTAATTTTTAATTGCAAATAGCCTAGCTGATCCAAGCAGTTGGATGAAGTTCCATTTACAAAAAAAAAAAAAATTTCTTCACCTTGAATTCTTTGTAATTCTTTGTCATTGGAAAATAAAGTAAAAATTGCTACTTCAAATCAAAGTTCAGTGAGCCCCATGTAAGCAAATAAATTATTTAAGTGAAAGGCAGTCTGGTTCAAATGAGAATGTTGCTTCTTTGGGACTCAGAATCTGCAGTTTTTAGCTTTTATGATGTCTACAGAATGGATGGAGGGAGGGGGTGAAGGAGGAAGACAGGGTCTAAGAGACTTTAAATAAAAATAAAGGCTGTTCTTACTGTTCATTATTTTCAGTTATTTATTATTATTATTATTATTTTTCGTTTGCTTTGTAGACAGGGTCTTGCTCTGTCACCCAGGGTGGAGTGCAGTAGTGGGATCATGGCTCACTGCAACCTGTGCCTCTGGGGCTCAAGCAATCCTCCTGCCTCAGCCTCCCAAAGTGCTGGCATTGCAGACAGGAGCCACCGTGCCTGGCCATCTTAGCCATTTTTAAGTATATGGTTCAGTGGCATTAAGTACATTCACATTATTGTACTACCATCACTGCCATCCATCCACAGAACTCTTCATCTTGCAACACTAAAACTCTATACCCATTAAACAGTAAGTTCCCATTTCTCCCTCCCCACAGTCCCTGCAAACAAGCATTTTACTTTCTGTCTCTTATAAATTTCACTACTATAGGTAACTTCATATAAGTGGAATTACAGTATTTGGCCTTTTGTGAATGGTTTATTTCACTTGGCTTCATCTCTAAGCTTCATTCATGTTGTAGCATGTGTCAGAATTTCTTGCCTTTTTAAGCTTGAATAATATTCCATTGTATGTACTTATCATGTGCATTACCTTTCTAAAAACAAGCTTTTAGCATAAGACTAAGACAAGCTCACTTAAAGTTTGGGTTAACTCTACTACCTGTTGGCTCACACAGACCTCTAAAAAAATAGGCTATTTCCCCAACAGGGCTCTGGTTAGATACCTCTAAGTGCCTATAGTATGATTATGGAAGTATAATTTTATTTAAACTCCAAAAATTTAATCACCATCCCTACTGCGGCTGGGGAGATGGTGACCTAGTCACAAACCCATGCCAAGAGCTGGAGCTCCAGTAGCTCATGCCTGTCCTTGGTCCATCTTCATCAAAATCCCCTAGTTTGGAAGAGAGTCAATTTGAGGACTTCCTTGTAGTAGTTGCACAGGAAGTAAACCCTTGCTAGGTTCCCACTTGTTCTAGAAAATCCATCCAGGCTGAGTTTGTCCTGGTATCTTCATTTCTTTAAATAATTTATATGCTGGCTGGACATGGTGGCTCATGCCCTGTAATCCCAGTACTTTGGGAGTCCAAGGCAGGCGGATCACCTGAGGCCAGAGTTCAAGACCAGCCTGGCCAACATGGCAAAACCCAATCTCTACTAAAAAATACAAAACTTAGCTGGGCATGGTGGCAGGTGCCTGTAGTCCCAGCTACTCTGGAGGCTGAGGGACAAGAATTGCTTGAACCCAGGAGGCAGATGCTGCAGTGAGCTGAGATCATGCCACTGCACTCCAGCCTAGGCAATAGAGGGAGACTCCATCTCAAAAGAATTTACATTCTTATTAGGTGGAAGAGGGATCTGTTATAACCATGACCTGTTCCTTTCAGCTCTTTATTACATAGCAAATTACATCATAGGGCCCATACTTTGGGTTCATTCTCATCCTGGACAGTGAATAAGTAAGACCAGGCGTGTGTGTGTGTGTCTGACCTGGCCCAAGGCCCAGGAGTACAACCCAATAGGTCTCAGTCTGACTTCTACAGCAAACTTGCTTTCCAACCTGTAGGCTAGAAGCCAAATGTGTGGGCAAGTGCAAATTAGCGAAATTATTTCACTCTATTTGCAGGCAGCTGGGTTTCCCTAGTTGCAGCATAAGCATGCTTTTAGCATTTAATATTAGTGATAGGCTTTGCCAGTTGCTTTAATTTCTTATGCCCTCAATCAAGTCAGGACTCTTGTCCCTGTCCACAATATAGCATAAAGACCACGTGGCTTATACCGTGTCTCAGAGAATGCTAGTGGTTATTGAAGGATTCTGATTTGGCTTTAAATTGGGGATCATTTGATGTTGCATATAAAATTGTCAAGACATTTTCTACATAGAAGCAATGCACACATTAGGGCTGAATTAATTTTTGGAATTTAAATCAAATTATACTTCCAGATTTATACCACAACCACCGTCAAGAACCTTCTTATTTCAGTCTCCCATATCTTGCTACGGGACTTCTGGGGGTTGCTTGAGGCTTTTTGGCACTGAATTCCACAGATAAGTCTCACCCAAGAATAAGACAGAGGGTTCTGAATCCGCTACAGAAGACTAGCTTTAGTTTGTGTTGCATAGCAACTCAATTTTAGAGAGAAGATTTCTCAGCAATCTCTCATTAGATCATGTGCTTTAATTTTTAATCAGTGATGCTCTGTACTCTGAAAGTATATATCTGGCTAGGACAGAGTAGGTATTTATGAAACAAACATGTTAAAAATGTTCTGTATGAAAACTAGAAAAAATTGGGGAAAAAAAGTACTGGTTTTATTCAGCAGTCACCATTTCAATCTGTACTGTTAAATTTTTCTCAGTGGCCACTAGATGGCATTTCTCATATAGCATTAGAAAATGTATGACTAAAGTGTGTTACGTTGCTAAAGTCGTCAAAATAAACAATGACCCAACATAATTTCATAAGAACGAAGTTCAGCCATGGGAAATATTTTGTTATTTTCCATGGTGATTCGGTTTTATGTGTTTTTAATTTGGGGAATGCAAACACACAAAACAACAAATCAGATACTTAGAAGCATACTGAGAGGCGAATAGCTCACATTTTCATCCAAAAGGACAGAGTTCAATGGAATTTTAAAGAAAATAACAGAACTTATGTTTTATCTTATTTTTCTAACCAGTTTTAGTGTGTGGGAAAACACTGGCAAAATATCATACTTACAGCATCTTGAAAACCAAAGAGCACCACCTGGACTTGGCTAATGCCATGGCTGTCGAAGTCTAGCTCCAGTTTCAGCTTTGACAATGTGGTGGCTATGATTTTTCGGTCAGTGGATCTCACAAATTCTCTGAGGCTTGCAATGAGGGTTGTGATGTGTTCCCATTTTAGTTTCGGTTCTTCAGACCCCTGAGAATAAAAATCAACAATCCTTCAGTCAACATATGCCGGATATACCTGCCATGGGACTCCTATCCCCATACCCCCTGTCCCCGCTTTTTTTTTCTTTTGGTAGAGACAAGGTCTCACTATATTTCCCAGGCTGGTCTCGAACTCCTGGGCTCAAGTGAGCCTCCTACCACTACTTCCCAAAGTGCTGGGATTCCAGGTGTGAGCCACCATGCCTATCCAATTCCCACACCCCTTTCTGAGAAGAACTGGACTTCCAAATGTCTCCAAAGGAAAGACCACATTTTGAACTATATGGCTCCTCTGCAATCCTCCTACCAACACCAAGAAATAATCAGAGAGAAAAGGTACCTGCCCCACACGCTGGTCAGTAGCCATGACAGTCAGATAACAAAGCTTTGCCCAAAAAGACTGAGACCGTAAGATTCTTTCAGAAATTTTAATTGGGAACTAAAAAGAGATTTGAGCAATAAGCTATAGGATCTCAACCTGAAAGTCTGCCCAGAAAGAGAAATTATAAAACAGGGTCATGAATATGTCCAACTATAAGAAAAGAAGCAGAAGCAATGGAATTGAGAAAGACAATAGGGAGTGTATTAGTTCGTTTTCACACTGCAGAAAACACACACCCAAGACTGGGCAATTTACAAAAGAAAGAGGTTTAATTGGACTTACGGTTCCACATGGCTGGGGAAGCCTCACATTCATGGCGGAAGGCAAGGAGGAGCAAGTCACATCTCACGTGGATGGCAGCAGCCAAAAAGAGAGCTTGTGCAGGCAAACTCGCATTTTTTAAAACCATCAGATCTTGTGAGACTCATTCACTATCACGAGAACAGCGCAGGAAAGACCTGCCCCCATAATTCAATCACCTCCCACCGGGTTCCTCCCATGACACATGGGAATTGTGGGAATTACAATTCAAGGTGAGATGTGGGTGGGGACACAGCCAAACCATATCAGGGAGGGAGAGGAGAAGTAGACAAAAACAGAAATGCGCACCCAGAGGGTCAACAGCAACTAAGCCAGAGAAAAGATGTGCAAACTCCGGGAACTTGAAGTTCCTTAGGCTCATATTCTGTTTTCAGTGTCTGTGAGACTCGGCTAGGCACTATGGTTGGAATTCCTTAAGAGTCTACTTCCCTTATTGCTATGCGTGTCTACCTATAACATGTCCTTGGTACTTCAGTTGTCCTTACAGTGCGTCAATTCCTTGAAACCAAGAGGGGCTGATCTCAAACTTCATTCTTGAAACTACTCCTTACCCATCAAAGAGGCAATTGCTTCTAAGAATGGACTGATGGCCTATTTTATTACACTAAAATATATTACAATGTTCAAACAAATGCTCTTTCTCAAACTGAATTTTTCTTTTTGTTTTTTTTAAGAGACAGGGCCTCTCTTTGTCACCCAGGCTGGAGTGCAGTGGTACAATCATAGCTCACTGCAGCCCCTAATTCCTGGGTTCTAGGTCTCTTCCCACCTCAGCCTCCTGAGTAGCTAGGCACTATAGGCATGTGCCACCACACCCAGATAATTGTTTTTTAACTTTTTGTAGAGACTGGATTTTGCTAAGTTGCCCAAGCTGGCCTCAAACTCCTGGGCTCAAGTGATCCTCCCACCTCAGCCTCCCAAAGTGCTAGGATTACAGATGTGAGCCACTTTCCCCAAACCTCAAATGGAACTTTTCTCCTTTGAGCAAGGCATACTGCTTTTTTTTCTTTTCTTTTCTTTGCTTTTTTTTTTTTTTTTTGACAAAGTCTTGCTTTGTCGCCCAGCTTGGAGTGCAGTGGGGCCGTTTCGGCTCACTACAACCTCTGCCTCCCAACTTCAAGTGAGTCTCCTGCCTCAGCTTCCCAAGTAGCTGGGATTAAAGGCACCTGTCATGTCTGGCTAACTTTTGTATTTTTAGTAGAGTTAAGGTTTTACCATGTTGGCCAGGCTGCTCTTGAACTCATGACCTCAAGTGATCTGCCTGCCTCAGCCTCCTGAGTGCTGTAATCTCAAAGTGCTGGGATTATAGGCATGAGCCACCATGCTTGGCCCACACTGCTTCTTTAAGGAAGCAGAGTAGGATGTTATTTGTTCCCATTTAACTGTAAGAAACTATAAGAAACTTTAAGAAACTATTATCTCATTTTTATTTTATATTGTACATTTTCTTACTGTACCATTAAAATTCCTCCACTGGGCATGAAGATTATAATATCTAGGAGTCTATTAAAATAAAAAAGAAATGCACCATTGAGTTCTTTCTCTTAATATATTTTCATTTGGAAGCTCGGTCTCATGTTTATGTTTTCATGAGATAAGATTATACTGAAAAGCTTGAAAGCTGTCATTCAAGGAATATTTTAAAATCACACTGGAACCATTATAAACTTTGTTGGTTTTTTTCCTTACCACAAACTAAATTGCACCCAAGGTAAAGATTCACAGGCAAAATCATAACACCATGAAAATATATTCAAGAAGAAAAATGTGAGTTATGCAGAAATTGGAAGCTTCTCTTAATAAAAAATCAGTTGCAACATGTTTGCCAATAGCAGGCTTCAAATGACAAACTTATTTTTCGATGTTAACTTTGTTTTACAACAGAAAACATGTTGCTTCTGGTTTTTTGATGTGTGTGCCACTGTCCTACAAAGGAACATGCTCTACTCTGGGAAATGTTTTCTGTTCAGGCTATTTCATCTACTTATGTCATCGTTTATTTCTGACTCCTGTCTCTCCATGTTAACTCATTCATGTGCCTTCAAAAACAAGCATCTTGGCTAGTATCTGGTGAGCCTGACTCAGTGTCAGCATAGATTTGACAGTATGCATTGCCTGCGCTCCTAGTACCAGGGTGTGATGGTTAATACTGAGTGTGTCTACTTGATTGGATCGAAGGATACAAAGTATTGATCCTGGGTATGTCTATGAGGGTGTTGCCAAAGGAGATTAACATTTGAGTTGGTGGGCTGGGAAAGGCAGACCTACCCTTAATCTGGGTGGTCACAATTTCATCAGCTGCCAGTGTGGCTAGAATATAAGCAGGCAGAAAAATGTGAAAGGAGAGAGTGACCTAGCTTCCCAGTCTACATCTTTGTCTTGTGCTAGATGCTTCCTGCCCTCAAATATTGGACTCAAAATTCTTCAGTTTTCGAACCAGACTGGCTCTCCTTGCTCCTCAGCCTGCAGATAGCCTATTGTGGGACCTTGTGATCATGTGAGTTAATACTTAATAGACTCCTCTTTATGTGTGTATATATATATATATATATTCCATTAGTTCTATCCCTCTAGAGAACCCTAATACACAGAATCTTCTTCAAAGGTGCTCTCCAGTCTTCATCCTTTAAATTTCCTTCCTCAAAAACCAGGAGTGGATTTCAGAAGGACGTTACAGATTACAAGGCTTTTCATGGTTTAAGGTTTGAGGACCTGTCCAATATCTAGATTTGGTTTTGTTATAAAGTGTAGGCTTAAATATAAATACATATCTAGAAATAATACAATGACAAGAATTATTTCTGATTGATTGTAGAAAAAATTAAAGATATTTAGATAACTATTACTAGCCTGCTTGATAATAACAATAACAGTTAACAGTTGTGGAATATTTTCTGTTATGATTTAAATCACTCACAATCTCCATTACTCCTGATATCAACCTTATAGACTCCTCCATTATAGATGAGGAAGTTCAGGCTCTGAGAGGTTAAATCAGTTGCCCAAACTGCACAGCCTTTAAGTGATGGAACGAGGCCTCAAACAGAGGGAAATCCAAGCTAAGCCCAAGCTCCTAACCATTATATTCTACTGCCCCAATGACCTGCAGTAGCAGCTGTCAACCTGGGTCAGGACCTGTTCTACCACTGAATCACCATTTGATGTCATAGGAAAGGATTCCCAGCATCCTTAACAGCACAGTCAGAAGGGCCCCCACCATCACGTGGCCATCATGGATTCAGCATGTGATTCTGCTCAGCAGTTTCGGGTACTCACTGGTAGCTTCATGCCGGTCCACTAAGGCCTCTGATGGTTGCTTTTAAGGTTTTCTTTCATTTCTTCTTTTACAGAGAACATTCAAATGCACTTTAAAACTAGGAGGTACCAAACAATTGAATATGACTAACCACTCCCACATTTAAGTATTTCAGCACAGTCATAGAAGTGATGACCAAGGCAGTCCTATTCCTGATGGCGCTATGGTCCAGCAGGGAGACAAAGAATAGACCCCAACAAGCTGGCATTTCCTGTACTGGAAAAGCGCATTCTTTGGGGGCAGAGATTTAGGCAATTCCTGGATTTTATGTGTTTTTGACCTAAAACCAAGCATCTTAAAGGTCCACAGGAGAGGCCTTCACTCTGCAGTGGCTAATGGTGATTTACTTTCCTTCTTTACCTCCAATGCCTACCCCCCACCCCACTTTATCTTTTTCCTAGCACTTGTCACCATCAGGCCTACCAGCAAGGCAGAGCAATGTGGTGGTTAAAGCAAAAACTTCGGAGCCAAACTGCCTGGGTCAAAATCCTAACTCCATCACTTAGGACTGCATGACTTTGGCAAACTGCTCAAGTCCCCTGTGCCTGTTTCCTCATGTGTAAAATGAGGATGCTAATACAATTACTGGTATAAGTACTACTATCATGAAAATTAAATGAGTACATACACATGGAATACTAAGAATAGTACCTGGCCTAAAGAAAATGTTAGCTGTTATTACTATATGTTATATATATATATATATATGTATAGTTTTTCTTCTTCCACTAGGATATCACCTTCAAGGGGATGCAGATACTTTTGTTTGGTTCCCCAGGGTATCCCCAGCACATACTACAGTGCCTGGCCTTTGACTGATGCTCAGTAAGTATTTGTTGAATAAATGAATGAACTCCGAGTGCTGCCCAGTTGCTCTCTCCATCCAGCTTGGTTCCTCTTCTTGGATCAACCCAGTCCTGTTCTCAGTCCTTGAATGATCACAGTGAGCCAAAGGAAAGGCCAGAGAGAAAGCTGATGGCTCGAGACCGCTCCAGTCTCCACCGCCACGAAGCATGTATGACACTCAGAGGCCTGCTTCCCCTCACTCTAGAGCACTCTAGAGCCCTGACTCAGAGGCCAGCTTCCCCTCACTCTAGAGCACCTTCTTCCTGCGCCTCAGAATAACTGCCTGAGACAGCTTTCCTTTAGGGCCCAAGTCAAGGTTTTTGAGAGCGTGTAGAAGACACTCATTTCAGTTCTCCTTGCACCGAGGCCCTACTGGCACATATATGGCTTTTCAGCTCCTTCTGTGAGATCTAAAGAGATGGATGTTAGGGAATTCCAAAGGCGATAAAATGTTCAGCAAAGAAGCACAGTGAGGTTCTCAAGACAGAGACAGGCTGAGATTGTTTAGTAAGAGCCAAGAGAGAGCTTTGCTCCATTTATATCTCAATAAAAGATGAGAACAGGTAAACTGTTGTACTGAGAGACTAAAAACTTGGCTGGACTCCTCCAGCCCCAATCTTTTCTTGCAGCTATTTCCTCAGGACACAGGTAGGGAAGAAGCTATGAGCAGTAGTCCACAGTGATCATGAAGGACAGGTGGAGGCCACGGTAAAGGAGGCAGGTAGATGAGTTCCCAGTACCCACTGAACTAAAAGAGGATGAGAAGTGTCATACCAGGGATGACCGTGTCTGGGGGAGGTTGTATCCACAAGAAGCTTGGGGCTGAGGAAAATCCATTTTTCTCCTGGTGAATATTTGGGAAGGGGATTCTTCCTTGTATCTGTACGCAGAATTCCAGGGAACACATTTTCCCAGGTATTATGGTTCTGTGTCCTCCAGATTCACATGTTGAAGCCCTAATGCTCAATGGGATATATTTGGAGACAGGGCCTCAAAGGGGATAATTAGGACTAAGTGAGTCATAAGGGTGGGGCCCTAACCCAATTGAACTGATGTTGCTGGTGTCCATATCAGAAGAGGAAGAGACATTAAGGGCTGCAAATGCACCAGAAAAGACCATTTGAGTGTGTAAGCAGGTGGCCACCTGCAAGCTAAGCAGACAGGCCTCAGGAGAAACCAAACCTGCCAACCCCTTGATCCTGGATTTTCGGCCTCCAGAACTGTGAGAAAATACATTTCTGTTGTTTAAGCCACCTAGTACGTGATAGTTTGTTATGGTTGCTTGCCCTGGTTTGGACGTGATTTGTCCTGCCAAAACCCATGTTGAACTGTAATGATACTGAGAGGCGGCAGAGTCTTTAAAGAGGCATTTGGGTCATGAGGCTCATGAAAGGATTAATGCAGTTCTCATGAAACTGGGTTAGTTCTCAGGAAAGCAAGATGTCACAAAGCCAGTTGGCTCTCCTTGTCCCTCTCTTTTTTCCACTCAAGCCCTGCTGCCTTTCTACTTTCTGCCATGAGTTGAAGCACCACGAGGCCCTCACCAGATGCAGATGGGCCACTGGATCTTGGACTTCCTAGCCTCCAGAATCACGAGCCCAAATAAACTTCTTTCCTTTATAAATTACTGAGTCTCACGTATTCTATTATAGCAACAGAAAATGGACTAAGACACAGCCCTAGCAAACTAGTATAACAAGGAATGACAGTTTCACTGACAAGCTTTTGTTTATTTCAGAGTACATTTGGCCTTCTAAACTATTATATACTGCAGATCCTCAAATAACATTGTTTTGCCTAATGTTGTCTCATTATAACCTTGATGAGAAAAAAAAGAATTGATTCCTGGTAGGGGCCACTGTCTGTGTGGAGTCTGCACATTTTCTCCATGTCTGTGTGGTTTTCCCTGGGTACTCTGGTGACATGGTTTGGCTGTGTCCCCACCCAAATCTCATCTTGAATTGTAGCTCCCATAATCCCCATGTGTCATGGGAGGGACCCAGTGGGAGGTAACTGAATCACGGGGGTGGGTCTTTCCTATGATGTTCTCATGATAGTGAATACGTCTCATGAGATCTGATGGTTTTATAAATGGGAGTTCCCCAGCACAAGCTCTCTTGCCTGCCACCATGTAAGATGTGACTTTGCTCCTCATTCACCTTCCACCGTGATTGTGAGGCCTCTGCAGCCATGTGGAACTGTGAGTCAATTAAACCTCTTTCCTTTATGAATTATCCAGTCTCAGGTATGTCTTTATTAGTAGTGTGAGAACAGACTAATACATATGGTTTCCTCTGCATCCCAAGGACGTGCACATTAGGTTCATTTGTGTGTCTGCGTGGTCCGTGTGAGTAAGTGTGGGTGTGTGTGGATGTGCCCTACAGTGGAATAGTGTCCTGTCCAGGGCAGGTGCCCGCTTGGTACTGAGCTGCCAGAATAGGTTCTGGCCACCTATGGCCCTGAACTGGGTAGACAGTTATCTTGTTTTTATTAATCTTTCTTAAATGTATATAGAGTTCACATTTATTTCAATGTTGAATATTAGAAGTGTTTTCGTCTTTATTTAGGAGTTTGGTCATTTTTTTGTGACCAGAAATATGCCATAGGAACTTAACTCTTGTTTATATCAATTAGTCTATGGTAACACTGGTTTGGTTATATGTAATTTTGCTTAAGTTACAGTTTCCAAGGACTTATCAACTACATTAAGTGAAGACTCACTACAATTTACTTCCCATTGCCCTTCGCCCTCCATCTAAATGTAACCTCACAAGCTCCGGGCTTCTGTTGTATTCACTGATGTTTCCCAGATGCCGAGAGGAGCGACTGGCAGGTAGCCTCGTGCTTCTGTCAGAATTAGCAACTCATGTGGCTTAAAGCGTGTTTATTGATGGAATGAATAAACAAATGAATGAAGAGTAAAAGAGCCTTGTAGGGGCTAGCTGGAATGTCATCAATGTGAAAAATTTGCTTCTGACTTAAAAATAGCTTATGTTCAAAAATGCAGTGAAAAAAGTGTTTCCCTGTTTTCATATTAATATATTCCCTACTGTAGGATTTGCTTTCTTTTTTCCCCTGGGGTAGGTTTGTTTATCATGAGCACTACAGCTTCCTCCTGCCTTTCACATCATCTGTGACAGCTGCAGGTGGTTAGGACACAGGTAAAATATGTAACCTTTGGAAAATGAAGCACCTGGGAAAGGATTTACCTGAGCTAAAGATTCCATTAGATTTCTCACAACTTTGTCTTGGTCTTCTGTCAGGATCCTGTGAAGGGTGGCTCGCCTCTCACTGTCCTTCCTCAGCATGAAGAATCCGGAATCTTTTTCTTCAGGGGAAGGGGGAGCACTGTGATCTTCAAAATTCTCATCTGGAATGCTGAGAAAATTTATGCGGCATACATCACAGTTTCCTTTATAAAATGACACACTTAACAACACACTTCTCTCACCCCAAATAAAGTCAGGTCTTTACCCCAAAAAGAGTGTCCGAATTCCCTTGACATCTCTTTCTCCACAGGATTTGGCTCTTGTTTTGAAAGAGAAGGGGTCCACTTTCAACTCCGTGTCGGGTGAAACTGAGCCGTACTCACTGCTGCTGCTGGTGTCTTCCACCAGCACAGGTACTGGCAAAGATATACTCCTGAGATATTCTGCTTGTGATGAGAGGAAGGAAAAGATAATTGAGGCTTTAAAAAATGTACACATACTGAAACACCCATTGAAAGAAAGCCATATTCTTTGTTAAATATCTTGTTGCAATGAGCAGCATAATTATGCTATGCAAGGGGATGGTCATGTGTTACGACTGCCCCCTTGCTCAGCAAAACCCATACAGCAGGGCAGCCAGGAAAGGGCATCCCAGGCCTTGGGAGGGATATCTCTGGGGTACCAAAACAGTCAAGGAAGCAACAGGTTCAGCAGGTCTGATCCCCTCATTTTTACTAATTATTTCTATTTATGGGTCTCAGTTTTCATATTTATAAAATTCAGGGTCAGATTGATAATCTTTAAGCCTGTTCTTCGGGGGCTTAAGGGTCTATGTTAGCATCTTGGAGCTGCCTTGGTTGGGATGAGTGAGGGGGATGCTGTAAGTCTAGACCACAGGTTCCAGTCATGTTATACCTGAAACCAGAGCAAATATGATGACTGTCATATATCACAGTTCTGCTTAAGGATTCATATAAAAAAGGATTCTTCACTGAAAACAAATTTTGGAAACAGATGGACTAGATGATCTCTTAGGTCTGTTCTGGTTCTCAGATACTATGATTTTCTAGTAGACATGAGCTGCTTCTTTATTTGGATGGAGAATAAGACGGTGGAGTTGCCTATATTTCCTCAAACATTGGTTTTAAAGAAAGTAGTTTTTGCCAGAAACATCTTTATCAAACACACATCCTAATGCTACAAAAGTATTTTAATAAAGAATGAAGGTATAAAATTATAGAAAAGGAAATCCACTGTTGCCTGGAATCTCCTTCTTACTTAATTCCTCTTAGGCTGAACTGAATCAGCTGCCCCGATCTCAAGGCTAGCAGGGGACTCCTGACAGTGATTTCAGCTGTAGGGAGAAAGATGGAAGTATATACAGCTTTCAGGAACAGCTGACCTCATGGGAAACCACCTTACTGGTCAGTAACTGGAAAGTCTCCCCAGGATGAATTGGTTGACTTATCTGCTGTTATTTAAACAGTTCTGTAGCTGAATCACTAGAAGGCAGGAAGCAAGAGGAAACCACAAAGAGTTGCTGAATTGACCAATTAAGTATCAGTATGCAAATGATGTATGGCAGGGGAAATGCCTGGCATGTATTGTTTCCAAATATTCTGGAGCAGCTCATGCGCCTAGCATTTCATGGACCATATTTTAGGCAGTGCTGCTACAGCAGAAAGGAAATGGGTGACCTCTTCCGTGCTGATAATAGTAAGGTTGTCTGAGAGAAGAAAGGTTTGAAAGGGGGCTCGAACACCGAACTGCTTTTGAGTCATTCCTGGGGAAAGTCAAGGCCTAGAGTGTGCCTTGTTTCACTTTAGAGTCAACATCATTGCTATTTGGTGGGGGGGAACAGATTTCAGAACAGAAAAAAACAGCTACTTGGGAGAAAGAGTTTCACTGCTATGAAATGTCAAGCCCCTAAAGTTAAATGTTGCTGCTGGAAGAATACAGCTGAAGATCTCTTGGCTTGACTGAGTAGGCGATCTCTTTATAAGAAGGGATGCAAGCCCTTCCGTGGAACTCACTGCTGATCCTTGAGACTTGGTGAGTTTCTTCGCCAGCCCATTTTCATAAGATGCATGCCACACTCAGAAATGGAGGTGTGCATCATTCATATTTCAAAGACAAAACTGTTGTTTCTTGGGAGTAAAGAGACTAAATCCTATCTAGAACAGTACAAGATGAGGGATTCCTATCATGTGTTTCCATGTTTGTGTGTGTATGTGTGTGTGTGTGTGTCTGTGGAGTTACATGTATGTGTATGTAAAGAAAAGAGGGAGTAAGGTCTTGAATTATCCTGTATTTTGGCTTTTTGGTCATATCGTGTGCTTTGATTATCCACTAATGAGAGGACTTGTGTCATACCTGTGAATTTTAATGGTGCTGTGACTACTGACTGCCTAAAAGGAGGTCTAATGAGGTAAAACTGTATATGTTTAAGGATGGAACCCAGTGCCTGTTGCTATGGCTCATTAAGGAAATAAAGGGACTTATAGATATTCTGCATGTTCTATGTGCAGAGCCCTGATTCCCTCCTTGGCTTGATTTTATTTTTATTTTTGAGATGGAGTCACATTCTTTTTCTCATGCTGAAGTGCAGTGGCATGATCTCAGCTCAGTACAACCTCCACCTCCTGGGTTCAAGTGATTTTCCTGCCTCACTCTCCCAAGTAGCTGGGATTACAGGCGTGTGCCACCAAGCCTGGCTAATTTTTGTATTGTTAGTAGAGAGAGGATTTCGCCATGTTGGCCAGGCTGGTCTCAAACTCCTGACATCAAGTAATCCACCCCCTTCAGCTTCTCAAAGTGCTGGGATTACTGGTGTGAGCCACCGCACCCGGCCTGCTTGATTTTAAATGAGTGAACCTGATTCTAGATTGAGTCCCCTTCTCTGTTAGGCACATGCATTCATTCATCTAACATACAGTTGTGGATCATCTACTATTTGTCAGGTAGCCAGCAGGAGTTGCTGATGGACCAGAGTGAAGGGTGTCAAAAGGAAGAATCAAAAATGACCCCAAAGTAGAATTCTGGCCTAAGAAACTGAATGGATGCATATTGTACTTATATACTAAGATGAGAAATAATACAGGCCAAAAGGAAAAGTTCTTTTAGTGGATAAGGGGTGTTATTTGACAGTTCAGTTTGAAAAATGAAGAAGGCAATTGGTGGGGACGGGCGCGGTGGCTTACGCCTGTAATCCCAGCACTTTGGGAGGCTGAGGCAGGCGGATCATCTGATTTGGGAGTTCGAGATGCCTGGCCAGCATGGTGAAACCCCGCCTCTACTAAAAATACAAAAATTAACCTGACATGGTGGTTTGCCTGTAGTGACGGCTACTCAGGAGGCTGAGGCAGGAGAATTGCTTGAACCCAGGAAGCGGAAGTTGTAGTGAGCCAAGATCATGCCACTGCACTCCAGCCTCCAGCAAGACTCCATCTAAAAAAAAAAAAAAAAGCAATTGGATATGAGTCTGGAGCTCAGAAGACTAGGCTAGATAGAACCTCAGCAGCCTACTGGCTGGAGATGGAATTTAAAGTAAAGGATGACATAATTTGGGGAAAGATAAAAAGACAGCATAGACCCAGCCCTTAAGAATGCCAATATTTAGAGGAAAAGAAGGGGATGAACAGGCAGCCAAGGAGAATGACAAGGAGCAGCCATGAGGTTGGAGGAAAACAGAGAAAATGGGGTGTCATGGAAGCCCACACAGGAGAGGGCAAAAGTAAGAGAGAACGGTCATCCAGGCCGAGAGCCACTGAGAAGCTGAATAGGTTGAGAAAGGCACTTGTTGGATTTGACTGAAGAGATCTCATTAGACCTTGGCCAGAGCAGGCCCAGTAATCATGTGGAAGGGGAGACGCTACATGGGTGGGAAGGAAGAGGTGGAGATCCGGTGACACTGTACTTCAAGACGGGAAGCTGGGATGGAGGGCAAAAAAAAATGGTGGTGGTATCAGCCAGTGAGGCCATTTGTAGATCAGGGGAAGGATGGGTTTAGGACAGAAGACACTACAGCATGTGTATATGGAACTCATCGGGAGAGGCAGAAGCTGGAGGAGTCACAGGGGCTCCACAGGAGCCAGAACTCAACTGTGGGGGATTGGCCTTCTGCAGGACAATGAATGTTTTCTCTATTGTAAGGGGTGGAAAGAGCGAGACAGGTGGTGCTGAGACAGGTCGCTTTATACGTTTGTGGTGGAAATAGGATCAAATCCATGCCTGAGATTTCCAGCTTCTTAAGTTATGAATATTTCCAGGCAAGTGAGAATGCATAGAGCCTTTCTGTATCACTGTAAATGGGAAGAAGCTCAAGTATAAATATTTCCAAGGGAGCACGGTGACAGTTTCCAGATATCACAGAGGTTACAAGTTCCTTGAACATCAGCTCATACACGTGAGTGATTGGGACCCCAGGCTGCAAGAGAGGAGCCTGGCAGGATTTCCAGTCACAGGCAGCCTTACTGCTGATGTCTTGCCAGGTATTAAGGAGCCCTCCTCTATGGGGTTGACCATGAAGAGTCTAAAAGAGGCTGAATGAACCTCTCTGAGGATAGAACACGTCAAAGGTGCTTCTCTAGGGAGATGATTCTCATTGCCCTATTTCAGGGGCTGATGGGAAGGGGCGTGAGCCCCATACCCCTAAGAGATAGCTTTACCAAGAGGCCAGGGGTAGGCTGGAGTCGGGAGGGGTGACTGGCCACTCTACGGACTCTAGATTGCTGGGAGCTCCCGTCTATGGAAGGGAGATAGTGCAACCTTTAAGGAATTAGATACATTCCTGCTTTGGGCAAGTGGGGATTTTCTAAATCCCTTCCATTGCTGTGAGGGTGGCCTCAAGTCCTCACAGCTATTCATGATCACTAGGGATCTTTATGGTTCTCCTTCTCCTAGACAGTTTAGGAACAAAGTCTGGCCACAACACAGAGTCTCCTAACTGGCCATCCTGCCTCCAGTCTCCAGCTGGCCAAACATAGAATAATGGTTCTCACACTGCAGTGATGACAAGAATCATCTGGGTTTACTTAAAAGTACAGAATTCCAGCTTGCACCTCCAGATTCTGAGAAGGGTCAGGCATCTCAATTTTTAACAAGCATTGCAAGAGATCCATGCAGGCAGGATCTGGGACCAACTGAGGCACAGCTATATTCCTAGTGCCTCGTGCCTATATTCTAGTGCCAAGTGCATAGCAGAGGGTTAAAAATGTTACGGAATAAATGTTATTAAATAAACCATCCTCACACAGCTATCGGAATGATCCATCAATAGCTTCACTGTCCAACATGGTCGCTACTACCCTCATATGGTTATTAATATTAACATTCAAATAATAAAAATTCAGTGCCTCAGCCATGGTCGCCATGTGTAGTGTGTCTAATAGCCACATATGACTAGTGGCTAATGTATTGGACAGGGCAGGTACAGGACATTTCTCTTACTGCAGAATCATATATCCAGTGCTAGTCTATAATATTATTTCAGATAAAAAATTTCCCCGGCTCCCCAACCCTCCTTGCTGATTCCTTAGCATTTCATAAGGAGCCCTTTGGGATCTGAGCCTGCTCCCCACTCCAGCATCATCCCTCTCCTTTGACTTTAAGCACCAGTGCTGCTGAGTCAGCAAGGCTTCCTGAATACACAGTAAAGTTTCACACATCCTGGCATTAACTTATGCGAGGAGTGGCCTCACCTGGATCTCCACTCCCCATCCACCTGTTAAGTTCACATTTGTTCTTACTCATCAGGTGCACCTCACTGGAAAGTCTGCCTTGAAACAGCATTCTCAGACTGACTTCAATCACTGTCTCTCCCTTTTGACTCCTCTGCAGAGACTAAACTACACTATGGTGGAGATGACTTTTTCCAGTGTTTTTCTCCTATAAGGTCAACGGCTCTTTAAAATCAGGAATTCTGTCTTTATCATCCTTATACATTCAGGGCCTAGCACATTTCCTGTGCACACCATAACTGTACAATTAATATTTAAGTTAACGTGAATTACTTAAATCTCTGGGTCTGTGTGTGGCCATGGGAGAGCAGTCAGGATGAGACAAGTCATGTCTCTCTCTAAAGGGGAAGGGGGTCTCATCGTCACCACCCTCTTACTCCCCTCTTGAGGGGAAGCCAAGTGCAGTTATGGGAGGTAGAGAACCTTAAGAGGTGGGCCTGTGCTCTGGAAAGAAACACATACGTGGCCTATAGAAAGTACCTGGGGAAGGAAGAGGCCTGTATCTTGCACTCATCTAGAAGGAGAGTAAGAGTAGCTAATAGGTCATTGTTTCAATTAACATGAGGCATGCCATTTTCTAAATACCTGGGAACAATCAAATGGGATTTTAAGCAAGGCATGGTGGCTCATGTAATCCCAGCACTATGGGAGGCCGAGGTGGGTAGATCACTTGAGGCCAGGAGTTCAAGACCAGCCTGGCCAACATGGCAAAACCCCGTCTTTACTAAAAATACAAAAATTAGCTGGGTGTGGTGGTGGGCGCCTACAGTCCCAGCTACTCAGGAGGGTGAGGTGGGAGGATCGCTTGAGCCTGGGAGGCAGAGGGTTGCAGTAAGCTGAGATTGTGCCACTGCACTCCAGCCTGGGACTCCATCTCAAAAAAAAAATTGAGGGAGGGATTTTAGCTCCTAATTTGGTTAGCACATCTGTCCTGCTCTCCTAGGGAGGACAGAGAGGAGGCACACCATCCATGTAATTATACTGTTTTAGCTGAGAGTCTGAACAGTTTAATTATGCAGGGAATTGGGGACTGCCCCTTTTTCTAGGCCCAAGTCCACGTGTGAGCATGAGGGGCGAAAGGGCAATGGGAACCTGACTGACTAGAGTTCAGCAGGTTTACACCTTCCATCTCATGCTCACTCTAAGGTACATAGTCACTGAGAAGACATGGGCAGAACTGTCCACTTAAATGATCTCTCTCTCTCTCTCTCTCGCACATGCACACTCTTGCTAAGTGTGTATAGTTGAGTTCACAGAAGCTAAATGCTTGTGTGTGATGGGAACCCATTTCCTGCGAACAAAAACCAAGCCATGTGGAAGGGATAAAATAATCATGGACTAAACTTCTGGGCACAGCTCCAAGGCTCTTTTAGGATATTATTTTATTTTATTCTCAGAACCAAATCTGTGAAGTAGGTAATGTTACCAGCAAAGAATGACAGAAGAAATGTGCATGTCCCATATTTAGAAAGTGGGTCAGTGGGATCAGAACCCACTTCTGTGTAATTCTGAAGTCAGTGTCCATTTTAGGATACCAGAAGCAGGCTGGTCAGAAGGTTGCCAAGTGCTGCACGGCTGACTTTGTGACAATGCAAGGCTGCCTTCCGGAGCCCAGGCTGTCTGTGGAGAAAAGAGGCACAAGGATGTGCCTTTCCTCTTCTGAGTTTCCCCAGATTCTCAGAATGGAAGACATGGAAGAAGAAAAAGTAGAGAGGCTGTACCCGGGAAACCCCAATTAACAGGCCTCTACTCTGGACTGATTGGCTTTGGGGCATCTGAGCAACCTGCAAAAACCTGCCCCTGCCCCTGGCCTGCAGAACCTATGCACAATGAACATTAAGCCCCCTGAACTATTTAATCAACCACTCATCCAACTTAGGAAAATCGAACACCATGCTGTTCGTTTTTTGTTTTGTTTTGTTTTGTTTTGTTTTGTTTGAGACAGGGTCTCGCTCTGTCACCCAGGCTGGAGTGCAGTGGTATAATCATGGCTCACTGCAACCTCCACTACACTAGGCTCAAGCGATCCTCCCACCTCAGCCTCCTGAGTAGCTGGGACCATAGGCATGCACCACCACACCCAGCTATTTTTTTGTATTTTTAGTAGAGATGGGGTCTCACCATATGGCCCAGGCTGGTATCAAATTCCTGAGCTCAAGCAATCCACCCACCTCAGCCTCCCAAAGTGATGAGATTACAGGAATGAACCACCACACCCAGCCCCATGTTCTTTACTACTCTTTGAAATGCTTTAATGGATCTTCCTAGGGAAAATCTACCTTCTCTACCTTCCTAGTTATGATCCCTAAACGCCAACATTAGAAAACAAAGGCACAATAACTCCTGACCACTAAAAATACAATGTATCACTCCAAAGATGATAGAGGAAAGTATCCGGCATTGATATTTTCCACAAGAAACACATTGGGTAGTCAACTGGCTCCTAGATAAGGAAGCATTTACTTCACTCAAATTGAAGATGTCAAAAACACAGTTACTATCTTGCTTTTAGGGAGAAAAAATTTAAGCCACCCCCACTCATGAAAGAGAAAGATGAGGGGTTTCCAAAGGAACAACCCAGGTAGGCTTGCAGCTGCACACATCCTTACAGTACTCCCCCAACCCCCCACCAATGTAAGCCGGGAGCAGAGGATGAGGCTACTTGATGGGAAGTCTGGAGTTTATCACACGAGACACCAGGTCTCAGCTCAATGGGCAAAGTAAAAACAAACTCACCATTTGATCCAGCTGAAAGAGCTGTGGAAAGAAAAGCAAACAGCCATGAATAAGCACGTGCTGGGTTTGTTGTTAAACTGAGAAATCAACAAAAAGTGAATGCCTGAAATGGGATCAATGTCCTCTCCAAACATTCAATCTGCCCGTTCTCATCCAATATAAACACCAAAAAATGCCAAGAACAATTGGAACCTTTGCTTGTTTTTTTTTTCTGAGTTATAGACAATTATTGCAAAAGTACAATGTACTTATATTTTTACACTGCTGTTTTATTTATAGCTGGCAATCTTTGTTCTCTTTCTTTTTCCTTCTTTCCTTTTTTTGGGGTGTAATTATTCAGAAGTATATACCCTAAGAGACAACAGGTATTTTCTACTGCCTAAAATTAAAAGAACCTATTACCTACAGAGCTTGGAAATTCAACAGCTCTATGATGGCTCTGTAGGCCCATTTATGGTAATCTGGGGTTTCAGCTCCAAAAGGCTAAATTTAACCCCTCTTACACTTGAACCTTAGTATCCACAATGCTAGAGTGACATAGATGCTGACATACTAACTACCTACTAACTATGTCATTGAAGACTACTATGTATGAGGTCCCAGCATTCGTGAAATTGATGGAACACAGCTCCCTGATGCTGCAACCAAATGCCTGAGAACACTGTGCTAATATTTACACCAATTTCCAGTGATATCTGTAAACAGGTTAGTTTACTTCCGGAAAATTCTTCCATCTTAACAGCTTAGGATTTAGGGACTCAGGCTATATCCTCTTCAATGCAATCACATACCTGAAAGCTTAGGTTGTGTCTTTTTCTTTTTGCTTGAAACTTTTAAAAACTCATCAACAAGCAAGTCGTTAGCACAGGCTCTCTTGTCAGGGTCTGGTTCAAAACATTTCAGGATGAATGCCTTGGCCTCTGCAGACATGGATTCTGGGATCTCAGGGTGGACTTTAAACATTCCCACCTAAGACATAAATATAAAAAGTGCAATGTGTCTTCTGAGTGAACACCTCAGCACCTGAACCCCAGCTTCCATAACTTGATGCCCCAATGCAACAAGATCTTTTATTATACAACACAAACTCATGGTTTTTCTCAAAGGGAGATGAGATGAGTTTGCTGTAGGTTATAGAAGATTGACAGAGTGCCTTGGTAACTTCACCAATGGCACAGGCAGAATAATTAGTTGAAGACAGTAGACAGCACTACGGAGTAATAATTTAGTCTTTCAAAGCTTTAGAACATATTGGTACACTGGCACACAAAAAGAATCTTTATTTTCATTTATTTATTTATTTTTGAGACAGGGTCTCACTCTGTCGCCCACGCTGGAATGCAGAGTGGTGCAATCTCAGCTTACTGCAGTCTCAACCTCCCAGGCTCAAACGATTCTTTCATCTCGGCCTCCTGAGTAGCTCAGACTACAGGTGCATGCTACCATGCCTGGCTAATTTTTTGTACTTTCTGCAGAGACAGGGTTTCGCCATGTTGCACAGGCTGGTCCAAACTCCTGGGTTCAAGCGATCCACCCACCTCGGCCTCCCAGAGTGCTAGGATTACAGCCATGAGCCACCATGCTCAGCCACTGAGCTGAGACCACTGAGTTGCTCACAATAGCTAAGTGCTGGGCATTGTGCTGGGGTTTCTCCACTTATGAATCTCATCAAATCCTTCCAACAACCCAGTGGATTAAATATTTTCCTTGTTACACCAATGAGGAAAATAAGGCTTAGAAAGGATGAGGTAACATGGTTAAGAAAAGAGGGATCTGGGATTTGAACCTGAACTGTTTGGATTAAAGCCCATGTTCTTTTCCCTATTACATGATTTGTGAATATTTTCCCTGTCTCAAATCACCTACATTAAAAGAGATACTTAAAAGCACTTTAAAATTAAACAAACCTATTTTTTATAATAATTAGAATTTACTTCTTATTGCTTCTATTCTAAAAAAAGTAATCGTATTTTCATTTTTTAGTACAGAGCAAATTTTCTTTTCTTTTTTTTTTTTTTTTGAGACGGAGTCTGCTCTGTCGCCCAGGCTGGAGTGCAGTGGCCGGATCTCAGCTCACTGCAAGCTCCGCCTCCCGGGTTCACGCTATTCTCCTGCCTCAGCCTCCGGAGTAGCTGGGACTACAGGCGCCCGCCACCTTGCCCGGCTAGTTTTTTGTATTTTTTAGTAGAGACGGGGTTTCACCGTGTTAGCCAGGATGGTCTCGATCTCCTGACCTCGTGATCTGCCCGCCTCGGCCTCCCAAAGTGCTGGGATTACAGGCTTGAGCCACTGCGCCCGGCCTCTTACTCCTGATTTCTTAGAAAGCACAGCCGGAAGAAAGAACGAAAGGACTGACCCTTTAGTTGGGAAATGAAAGGCTAGAAGAATGAGGGTGAGGAGAAANGTACAGAGCAAATTTTCAAAAGAAATCCTTTTGTTCTTATATAGCTTATATAAATTCATTGTAATATAAACAATATATAATTATTTGTAAGAATTATATAGCCTATACTATGTGTCAGACACAGTTCTAAGTGCTTGGTACATTTTACCTCATATACTCCTCAAAAAGCTCTTATTATACAGGTACTTTTTTTTTTTTTTAAGATGGAGTCTCATTTTGTTGCCCAGGTTGGAGTGCAGGGGTGTGATCTTGACTCACTGCAACCTCCCCGTCCTGGGCTCAAGTGGATTCTCCTGCCTCAGCCTCCCGAGTAGCTGGGATTACAGATGCCTGCCACCATGACCCTCTATTTCTTTTTTAGTAGAGGGGAGGTTTCACCATGTTGGCCAGGCTGATCTTGAACTCCCGACTCAGGTGATCTGCCCGCCTTGGCCTCCCAAAGTGCTGGGATTACAGGTGTGAGCCACCATGCTTGGCCAACAGGTACTATTTTTATCCTTATTTTATAGATGAGGCAACTGAGGCACAAGCAGTTTAAATAATTTGCTCAAAGTCTCAAATATCTTGACCATGCTGGAGCCTGGATTCAAACACTGTAAACTAGTGCCACAATCTATGTCACGCCGTCTCTCTAAGATAGCGTCATTTCCTGTGCACAGCTTAGACTGGCCTAATGTGACAAAAAACACATGGTATAATAATCACTACATTCGTGAATTATAAAGCAGCATTTCAGATAAGTCCTAGACACTGGAGGAAACCTGAAAGACTGGCCAAGAAGAGAAAGACATCCACTCATGGCAAGAAAGGCACCTCTCTTGGCACCTGTCATTGCTCTTTGAAGTTTGGTCACACTACTCATTGTTATACCAGCAGTATCCTATCAGATTGTCTTCAAGCATAAAGCCAAGCTTTGCACAAAAGCGGAAGGTCTGTAACAACACATGGCCCCTCACAAGAGGCTACACACAGATGGAATAAGGGCTAGAAACATGGTCTGCAGCAGGGAGAGGAATAACAATTACCATCAAAAGTCCTCTCAGGCCAAATGCGTGGCTCACGCCTGTAATCCTGGCACTTTGGTAGGCCAAGGTAGGCGGAGGGCCTGAGTTCAGGACTTTGAGACCAGCCTGGGCAACATGGTGAAACCCCGTCTGTACTAAAATACAAAAAATTAGCTGGGTGTGGTGGTGTGTGCCTGCAATCCCAGCCACTCAGGAGGCTGAGGCATGAGAATTGCTTGAACTTGGGAGGCGGAGGTTGCAGTGAGCTGAGATCACGTCACTGCACTCCAGCCTGGGTGACAGATCGAGACTCTTGTCT
>NW_016826376.1:1035728-1110274 GCF_001698545.2 Rhinopithecus bieti
AAAAAAAAAAAAAAAAGTCCTTTGCCTTGGATACCACAGGAGAGCACAATAAATAAATAAATAAATAAATAAATAAATAAATAATTTTTTTTTTAAGTTCTCTGCCTTAGAAAGTAGCAGACGTGTGAGTTTTACTACTTGGGAAGCATGTTTCCATTTCAAACTCCCTGTTGGCCTGGCAGTCTGGCAGGGGAGGACTACAGGGATTCAAGACGCAGGTCATAGCCATGCTCAGTCCCCAGATCCCAAACTGCTGGCACTTGTGCTCTCACAAGCCTACTTTTATTATCAGGTACCTCCTACTGCAAAAGGTGGGGCTTCTTCCTCCTCCCATAGGAGTTACTGATGGCCAAATTAACAAGCTAAAGGAGTAGGTATATGAGAATAAGATTGATTTACTTAAAATGGTAATTATGCTCTTTTTTAAAAAATGAAGCCTTCAAACTATTACGGTAGAGAAGGAAATTATTAATTTTGATTTAATTCCTAAACAGATTAAAAAATGTTCTTATATCTTCCTCCACAGAAAATTTTCAAACTGTTTCCCAAAGGGCTTAAATCACCTTCAGTATAGTCATGTGTTATTTATACTGTGTTGTTAAAAGGTGGTCAATGGAAGTTACATTGAATCTCACTTTATAGCTGAGAAACTAAGGCACAGAGAGATCCGCTGTGTGAGGCACCAGCGCTGGCTCTGAGAGGGACTCTTCTTGACCTTTAATGTGTTCTCAGTTCGTGTTTACTTAGCTCCCTTTATCTAAAAAAAATGACACACACACACAGAACATCCAATAGCTATAAAAAGCTTTATCCATTTGTTTTTAAGAGAAATGAAGTGTGACCTTGAACATAGCTGCTTGTGGCTCTCCCAGTTCATAAAATGGGGGTTTTCCTGTGGCCATTTCGATGATTGTACAGCCCAGAGACCAGATGTCTGCTGCTTTTCCATAGCCTCTTGGTCCTTTATCTATTATTTCTGGTGCCATATACTGGAGGGTACCTGGAAACAATTCAAACACATTTTCATTTTAAAAAGATAAAACAGAAGGATATCTAATGACAGTTTCAATTTTCTACAGGAATTAGATAACTGTAAAAACATGATTCAAGTCCTAATATATTTTGTGAGTTCCAGTTTACTCTGCTATTAATAAAAGTGGAAATAGCAGTTTTTATAATGGATTTCATCAGTGACATAAAACTACTTTGCCAATATTGTCTGGTTCTGAATAGGTATGCTCTCATTCCCTAGACAGTGGAGTATAAGTGAGGCATCATTTCACTGGGCCTCTTAGAAACTTCTAACAATTAGTCTTTTGAGAACAATAACATCAGCACACATTTCTTCAAATGCATGAAGACTGTTATTATGTATACTTCTAATCTTTTCCAGAAAAGAATATAGTTCATTCATACATTTCCTTAGCTCTATCTCTATTTCTCAGTTCCTAAATTGAATGCTTTAGCTCTTCTGTTTTCATTCTTATTTCTTAATCATGACAGCATGAAGATTCTGAAAGCCATTGTGAAAATTAATGCAAATAAATTTCTGGTGTGCCCTATTCTGTAATCCAAATATACATGACTCCTGCTGCTATCTGTGGTCCATGGACTAACAGGTTTAAGAGATCAAAGACAGGCCATGAGCCACCCATACAGACACATCATCAGATACCGTGACTAAGAATAAAATGAAGGCTGGGCGTGGTGGCTCACAAAGTGCTGTAATCCCAGCACTTTGGGAGGCCGAGGCGGGCGGATCACGAGGTCAGGAGTTTGAGACCAGCCTGGCCAACATGGTGAAACCCTGTCTCTACTAAAATACAAAATTAGCTAGGCATGGTGGTGGGCGCCTGTAATTCCAGCTACTCAGGAGGCTGAGGCAGGAGAATCGCTTGAACCCGGGAGGTGGAGGTTGCAGTGAGCTGAGATCATGCTACTGCACTCCAGCCTGGGCAACAGAGTGAGACTCTGTCTCAGAAAAAAAAAAAGAATAAAATGAAAAGGGAAGAGTAAATTTAAGGTTGCATGGAATCAGACAGGTGGAGAGTGTAGTATAATGGAAAGAATTAAGTGGAGAGGGCCACGAGCCCTTAGTCTGCTTCTGGCCAAGTATATCCCAGGTAAACACACAACTACAATTACCTCATTAACCCAAATGAGAGGCTGGATTTGAACTTCAAATACCCCATAAAGTGGTTTCCCAAAGTCTAGCAATGAGTCAGAAGCACGAATAAAAACACATTACCACATACCCTGCTTCTGATACACAAATAAGAGAGTCAGGAAACAAGAACTCATCCAAGATGCCATGTTGAATTACTTCAAATCATGAGGTGTTTGCCAAAAGAACTGCTTCAGTATTTTCTGATTCATAACCAAAGTGACAGACATTTTGATAAATACAGATGACACCTTTTAGGAATGCCTTGTGCATGGTTTATAGGTGAAAACAGTTATGTAAAATTCCTGCAAACTGTTCCTCTGAAAACCACTATCATAGGAGAGAAATGGACTGTTGTTTACAAAAATAAAAGTGTATCATTTTCGTTACGTATTGCCATCTTTCTAGGTTTATCCCGCAGACCTTATCACTGCATAGCGGTAGTTCACGTTCACATACAACTGCATATGTCTGCTCTCAGAAAGCCTTTCATCTGGCCAAGGACAAGGCAACCATGCTCCCCAAAGACTCGCCCACCCTTACTACAAAATTGGTATGATTTCTCTTCATTTGTAGCTTTTCCCCAAGTGATAAATTTATGATTTAAATACGCTCAAATAGTCTTTTAGAAAATGCGTTGAAGTCTACCACCCCCTTTTGTTGTATCGGGGCCTAGAGTAGAATTCATGAGAGAATTTAAGTTGCATTAATAGCTAAATAGGAATTATAGCAGACCAAAATTTGGAAATTTTTAATTTTTAAACATCGTAAATTGCACAATTCAAGTAATGTCAACAACAAATTATGCAATATTTGATTCATCAGATAACATTTCAAAGAGCTCCATCTGCCAATTGTGTTTAATTATCCCCACTGAGCAAGTGCCAGAAAACAGGTTGAGTCATGTGTTCTTATCTGCTCCTCTTTTTACTCCATAAACACATGACACATAGTATTTTAAACAAAGCAATTTACGAAGCTGGATAATGAAGATGAGAGCCAACCTGAACATTGGAGGAAAATCAACAAGAGTATTTGCTCTAAAACTCATACCTCATGTATCTGCATTCTAAAGTTTTTTTTAAAAATTGCTTTGAATTAGCTATTGTAGAATTTCTTTGCTGCTGCAACTACCCAGGGAGGTGGTACAGCTTAGTGGTTAATTAAACTCTAACGTCACATTTCATTCACTCATTCATTCATTCAACAGATCCACATTGACGGCCTACGATGGGCCAGGCACTGTTCTAGGCACTTAGAATACAGCAGTGGAGAAGACAGACAGAAATACCTGGACTTATGTTTTTGCAGTAGAAGCCAGATGATAAACTATCAGCACAGTAAGTAAATTACACAGCATGTTAGAAAGTGATATATTATGACCAAAAAAAATATAGACCTGAGTGAAGAGGATCAGCAGGAAGGCCGCCATGGTAAATAGGGTGTTCATGGTTGGTCTCACTGCAGAGGGGACATCTGCACTGAGACTGGAAGAAGGTAAGAAAGTTACCCATGTAGGCCGGGCGCGGTGGCTCAAGCCTGTAATCCCAGCACTTTGGGAGGCCAAGACGGGCGGATCACGAGGTCAGGAGATCGAGACCATCCTGGCTAACACGGTGAAACCCCGTCTCTACTAAAAAATACAAAAAACTAGCCGGGCGTGGTGGCGGGCGCCTGTAGTCCCAGCTACTCAGGAGGCTGAGGCAGGAGAATGGCGTAAACCCGGGAGGCGGAGCTTGCAGTGAGCTGAGATCACGCCACTGCACCCCAGCCTGGGCGACAGAGCGAGACTCCGTCTCAAAAAAAAAAAAAGAGAAAGAAAGTTACCCATGCAGACAGCTGGGGTAAGTGTGGTAGCAGCAGGAGGAAAAGCCCGTGCAAAGGCTCTGTGGCGGGGCCCTGCCTGCTGTCATGGAGGAAATGCAGGAAGGTCCACGTTTCTGGCACAGAGTAAACAACAGAAGAAGAGTAGGAAATGAGGTCTGAAAGGGAACAGACTCCGAATCAGGTCAGAGCCTTTTCCCCCACTATAAGGGTTTTGACATTTGTTTACTCTAAAAAAAAAAAAAAAGCCACTGAGGGCTCTGAACAATAGGACCCTGTTTGTTTCAGAGGGATCACTCTTGCTGCAATGTTGAGAGTAGACAGTAGGGGGCAAAAGTGAAGCAGGAGCACAGCTGGGGAAGCCACAGAAAATGCAGGTGAGCGATGAGAGTGGCAGCGGCAGAGGCGGTGAGAACCGGTCCAGTGTTGGTGATGTTTTGAAGACAGAGCCATTAGGCTTCCTGGATGGACTGGGCTGGAGTGTGAGAAAAGAGAAGTGCCCTGGATAACACTATGTCAGGAGTGGCTGCCAACTGAGACAGAAGAGTGTGCCGGGGACAGGTTTGGGAGAAGATAATTAATTCCTTTTGGCCTGTTAAGTCTCGCTTGAGTCTCCGCTCTATTACTAACTAGCTTTGTGACTTTGGGCAAGTTATTCAACCTCTTTGAACCTTCATTTTCTCACCACAAACTAGGATAATGATACCTAATGATTAAGGCTGATATATGAATTTCAATAAAATGTATGTAAAGCACTTAGTGCAGAGCTAGGTATACAGTAAGCACTCCATAAATGGTGATTACTGCTGCATTTTCCCTCATCAAAATCACCAAGAGGTTATACAGACCAATTTATTGACTGAGCACCTGGGACTAAGCTCCTGAGACTTGATGACCACCAAGTTCATGTTTGAAGCCTACAATGTACAGAGCCCTCGGGACCAGTGCTGGGGACAGATCTATGCATGTTAGTGATGCACGTCACTCTTACGTGACACCAGTGGAAGAGGTCCGCAAAGGGCTCTGTGAGGACTGCTTTCCTACAATTCCTTTGGAGATTTTACAAAAAAGATGTTCCCCAGATTAGTAGCACAAGATATTGTATTAACATCCTGTCCCACAAAGTGTGTGAAAGGAGGGATTTTCCTCTCAGAAGTTACTGAGTCTTGACAGCACTGAAACTGCCACTTGCCAAGTTAAGAGTATGAGGAAAGAAATGTAAAGACATTTGAAGTTATTAATAGGTCAGCACTTAGTTTTTTCAAAAAAAATATTCAAAATGTGTTAATTCTGTACCCTAAAATACCCATTGCCTTGAGGCGGGACCTGGGTCAGGGGTATTGCTGACTGAATGCTCTGGGGAAAAAACTTGACACAGAATGTCTCTCTCTCCTCCTACAGGAAGGCAGAGAGAAAGATGGACTAAAGCCAGAAGGCAAAAGCAAAGAGCAAACAGTAGATACAAAATCTGAGTTCTGGCTAGGCGTGGGGGCTCACACATGTAATCCCAGCACTTCGGGAGTCCAAGGCAGGTGGATCACTTGAGGTCAGGAGTTTGAGACCAGCCTGGGCAACATGGTGAAACCCTGTCTCTACCAAAAAAACCACAAAAAATTAGCCAGGCATGGAGGTGCGTGCCTATGGTCCCAGCTACTAGGGAGGCTGAGGTAGGAGAATCACTTAAACCCAGGGTGGGAGAGGTCACAGTGAGCAGAGATTACACCACCATACCTCAGCCTGGGTTACAGAGCGATACCCCATCTCAAAAGAAAAAACAAGAACAAAAAACTGGGTTTTGCCAGGCATGACATCCTAGATACCTAGGAGCCTGCAGTGGGTGGACTGCTTAAACCCAGGAGTTCAAGACCAGCCTGGGCAACATAGCAAGACCCAGTCTCCAAAAAAAAAAAAAAAAAAAAAAAAATCTGAGTTCTATCCGGTAAAAACTGCTGTGACTTCTGACTGCAATGTCACTTCTCTCCCAGGAAATTTTCTCGTCTGCAAAATGGAGGTACTCCCACCTACCTCACAGAAGTGAGATGGGGCCATGTTGCTTCATATTAGACCAAAGATTATTCATGATCTTTTTCTCTTCCCTTCCCCTCCTCTTTTTTTTGGGGGGGGGGGGGCTAAATTTCTCTCTATAAGAAGAAGAACTTAACACTTCATGAGAATCAGCATGATGGAGTGATAAGAACTAAGAGTGGAGATCAGGTTTGAAATCTTACACACCCTCCCTATAACTATTGGGCAGTCATGAATCTCTTGAGTCTGAGCTTCCTCTTGGCTACTGTTACCTTTTTGGAAATCACTTAGTCTCCACCCTCCCAGTACTTTGCATCATAGGCAGCTCGGTGGCTGCATTGTCTAACTTCTCAGGAAAGCTCTCTCCCTCCCTTCTTCTGAGACGGTGAGTCACTTCCTCTTTCTGAATTGAAATCCTAGGTTATTTATATTGTGGAGTAGGGGAGTCAACCACAGAGAGTAAACAGTAAAAGAGGGAATTTATCGTCCAAATGGGAAGTGATTAGGGTATGAGTAAGAATCACAGAGAGGTTGGGCCAAGGAAATGTTTAATAAAAAAAAAAAAAAAAATCTTGCTAGAGTTATTGTAGGCCAACCAGGAAAGAAGTAATTACATGAAAAGAAAACAAATAACAAGTTGAAAATTAAAAAAAAAAAAATCTTCAGTGGCAGTAAGCAGGAGACTAACTAAGCAAGTCATATACATACAGGAAGAAAAAAGGGCCAAATCAAATTCTGTAACACATACCAACATTGGCCAGGCGCGGTGGCTCACACCTGTAATCCTAACACTTTTGGAGGCCACAGGTGTATCACTTGAGCCCAGGAGTTTGAGACCAGCCTGGGCAACATGGTGAAACCTTGTCTCCATCAAAAATACAAAAAAATTAGCTGGGCATGGTGGCGCATGCCTGTAGTCCCAGCTACTCAGGAAGCAGAGGTGGGAGGATTGCTTGAGCCTGGGGAGTTTAAGGCTGCAGTGATAGGTGATAACACTACTGCATTCCAGCCTAGGTGACAGGGCAAGACCCTGTCTCAAAAAAAAAAAAAAAAAAAAAAGAAAAAAGAAAAGAAAAGAAAAGAAAGAAAAGAGAAAAGATATCAACATTACTGTGTGTGAGAACACCAACTGAATTTCTCTCTCACATTATGCTCAAACTCAGCAATTATTTCTTTAATTACATAAGATCTGTATCATCATTGCAAAAACATACCAGTAAAAGTTTCAGTACAAGGGTTTATGCCAGCAAGCCTCTTTGATGTCCCGAAGTCAGAGATCTTGAGAACACCACTGTAGGTATTAATCAACACATTGTCACCCTAGAGAACAGAGGACTTTAATCACAAATGGTATCTTTCTTCAGATACTGTCTATTGTTGACTTGGTAAGTCCAATTTAAAAAAAAAAAAAAAAAAAAAGGTGTCCTTACAGCAACCAACAACATAATTCTGTATTCTTCATTAATAGTTTATCTCAATAGTGAATTCTTGACATTGTTTTTTGTTTACATATTATCAGTTTGAGACCAACCGCCTTTGCAAAAATTGCAACAGTGAGAAAATTATGACAGTAAAAGAGAACTGATCTAACCACCACCATCTTGCCTTAAATTTCCAAACTGCCCTTGGTCATTCCGGGGTGTAGACCAAGCTCACTTGGAGAAATTTAATTTATCATTTATAGTTTAGATGATAATAGCCCTTCCCCAAAACTAAACCATCTTTGTAAAACTAATGAAAGACCACCAGGTTAAGAGGATGAGAGGGGCCTAAAGTCCACTAAGATGCAGGCGTAGCCAAATGATTATCAGCCCACTGTTCTGGGGGGTCACAAGATTCGCAAATTCTCCAATTGTTCCTATAATTGACATCACTATTGTAGAACTGAAGACTGGCCTTTTGAGATGTCTTTACAGGCTTCTCCATTTCTGACTATCAGATGGCATCACCCAGACCTGTGACTCTGGACTCAGCCAGTCCTGTGGCCCCCACCCAGAACTAGACTCAACACACAAGAACTATTTTCCACACCTCTATAATTGCATCCCCAACCACCCAGACCCTAGCCCCCTGCTCACCAAACCATCTTTGAAAAACGTTAGCCTCTAAATTTTTGGAGAGGCTGATTTGAATAATCATAAAATCCAATATCTTGTTTGGCCATCTCTGTGTGTATTAAACTCTCAGTTGCAATTCTTATATCTTGAGAAATCAGCTCTATCTGGTCAGTGGGCAACATAAACTCATTGGGTGGTTATAAGTTCTTCATAATCTGCTACTCAGATCACAAGATCAAATATGATTCCTAACTGGTTAGATCTTATTGCTATTTACAGATATATAATGATGTATGTATAATTAAATTATGATTTTCATAACTTTCCAGTTACTTTATTTTCTTTTCTATGTTTCTTTACTTCTTTTCCTGGAATATGTAGAGATATGATAGATAAATGGGCATTTTGGTTGATTTTAGGGTAGTAATATTAACTTATTTTCAATAGTCCAGACTTTGTAAAAAATGTATTAGTTCTGAATTTTCTTTTTAAGAAGAGAACGTAAAGTTATTATTTTAGCTTATTTTAGAGAATCTATACCTTATAATTATAGTTCAATCAATGAATATGTGATACTTGTGAGAAAAGGGAATTTTTTTTCTTCTAACCATTCATTTATTGATTCAATAAGTATTTACTGAGTAGCTACTATGGGCAAGGATACAAAGATTAACCAGCCTATAAGTTCCTCAGGACCAGAGGCCATCTCCTGTTTACCTTTAGACAGCTGTATCCCACACCACAGAGTTCCTAGGAAACATTGTGTAGTGGGAGCACAATCTTGTTGGCTGAACGCAGTTAAGCAGTTTGTTCTTTGAGCAAAAGCATTAAGACATGAACATAAAGAACTGTTTCAGGGGTAAATGATTTCTTATATTTCTGCTGTTTCTAAGATTTACTTATTCACCATTCTAAATTAATACTCATAACACAATATGACTTTTGCAAGTAAAATAATAACCCAGCAAAGAAAGAACTCATGAAAATGAATGCTGGTGCACCTTACCTTTATGTCGCGGTGAACTATCTGATTGTCATGGAGATATTTTAATCCTTCCAGTATTTGCTTTGTATAAAAGCCAATTGTTTGCTCATTATCTTTTAATGGACCCCATTTGGAACGAAGGAGAGCAGAAAGACTTCCTGTAAAGTAGGGATAAATAGTAAATAAATCCTCATTCAAATGAGCTCTTTAAAGCGTATTAATAATGTAACAGTAATTTAAGCTAACATTCATTGGTTCTTCACAGTGGCCCAGGAGCTGTACTAGATATTGGGCTCAAACATGAATTTGCAAATATCCCTACTCTAAAGATGATTGCTATCAAATATGTCTAAGTAAAAGGCCAATGTCTACTGCTAACTTTAATTCAAGTCATGATGATTGATACGGAAATGGTTTCCATATTTATGTATTGTCTCTGTGAAATTATATAATTCACTTGTAAAGCTTCTGGAACTTTAAATTATTTAAGCCTTATTATTATTTAAGGAATGTGACTTTGTGGCCTGAGTCATGTAGCATTCGGTTGTAACTTCTGATTCTGCGATTATAGGCTAAATCTCTTCCGCATTTTTGTCCTGTAAATGATTGGGAAAGACTGAATGGTGCCAAATAAAAGATCCCTTGAGACCATTACCCCTCCTTATGGAATATTAAAATAATCTGCCTTGGAATATAAAGCTGTAACCACTTAAATGTAATGACCTTGTGTAGAAGATGTTGCCACCCTGTTAGTCTTCGGCCTATGTAAGTTCAACATGAACTTCCTCACTTTGGAACACTGGCCCATTCTTTTGGAGTCTGTGTTTCCTGGGTGGCTATCCTCAAGCTTTGCACCAGAATAAACTCCATACATTAGGATATTTTCTAAATCTCATTATTTATGGTTGACATCTCCTAACAAACTGGAGGTAATGTCACATGTCCAATTTCTCTCTCAGTTTAGACAGATGAAGACCTGTACTCTAGTAAATCCCATTCAAGTTTTCTCCCCTTCAAGGCTCTAAAATTCACACTTTTAAAGAAAGAAATATCTCTTACCTCCAGGGACCTGCTCCATGAAGATTTTAATGAAACCGTTCTCACTGAAAGAGCCCAGATACTGGACAATATTTTTGTGCTTCAGGTGCTTATGCAATGCTATTTCTTCATGCAGGGGCTGAGAGTATCTAAAAGACATGCAGTTGTCAATGAGTTAATTATGTAGCCAGACCTTACTGTATAAATTTAAACAATACAAATGGAAAATATCAGCCAAATATATGTCCATATGTGAAACCAAAATGACCGTTTAAGGCCTTTATTTCTCCTAAGGTAAATTCTATGAAGTTGAAGTTGTGGTAGGATCTGAGGGGAAATGTGTCAGGTACTAAGCCAGTTGTATACGTTAATTCATTTCCATGAGAAGGTAGTGTTGGTATGCTCATTTTACAGATGAGGAAACTGATTCACAGAGAGGATGACTGACTTGCCCAAGATCCCAAAGCTAGTAAGTGACAGAGCTAAGATTCAAACCCAGGAGAACTGAAATCGTCCACACAGTTTACTCTCCATATTAACATATTAACATTAACATGACTTTCTATTCCACTGGCCTCATCAACACAACTTTATTATTGACTATAAAACTTTACTATCACAATTTACTAATGATCAGGAGACTCTTGTCCAGGAAGACAAAACTTGCAAATAACTTTAATGTACATTCTAGAACTTCCTGAAAGGCCTGTCAATTCTTCAACAGCAAACATAAAACCACTCATAGGTCAAATCTCTTTAAGCCCTTTGCATCAAAAATCTTCACCTTACTGTGTCCACTAATTCTATTATATCATGATTTTTTACCTAATCCTCATGAAGCCTCCACATTGAAAGTGTGACTTCAAAATTATGTACTTGATATATGTTGCTGATTCAAATTATGAAAGTTATTTTATATTTCTGGAGCAGAACAACACTTTTGATGATTATTGGAAGTACTGTAAAGCTTTATAGACTCTTAACCACCCTGAATTTAATGTAGCCCTAATGTAATTATTGTACTGCTTGCCAAAGAACATAATTTCAGCAAATTGAGTTTTAAAAATCAAATTGGCTTTTATTCATGATTCATGAGCCAGGCAGTATCCAATCCACATAGGAGGTCCACTGGGCATGGCAAAACAGTGGGTTTTCTTTTGTAAGGTAGCTTGAGCAGGAACAAAAACAACACAGAGCAAAAGCCAAGTGGTTAATGTTAGGTTAGTTCAGGTTACTTCCCTTGCAGGGGTTAAAGCAGAGGGGACTGCCGGGCGCGGTGGCTCAAGCCTGTAATCCCAGCACTTTGGGAGGCCGAGACGGGCGGATCACGAGGTCAGGAGATCGACACCATCCTGGCTAACACGGTGAAACCCCGTCTCTACTAAAAAAAAAATACAAAAAACTAGCCAGGCGAGGTGGCGGGCGCCTGTAATCCCAGTTACTCGGGAGGCTGAGGCAGGAGAATGGCGTGAACCTGGGAGGCGGAGCTTGCAGTGAGCTGAGGTCTGGCCACTGCACTCCAGCCTGGGCAACAGAGTGAGACTCTGTCTCAAAAAAAAAAAAAAAAAAAAAAAAAAGCAGAGGGGACTTCCTTATCATGCCAGCTCAGGTTGGCTGGGTGCCTTTTGATCAGTCCCTGTGACTCTGTTTTGTTTTTGTTTTTTGAAAATTGGCCTGTTTGAGAATTTATTTGGCTATCATCTCTCTCCTGATTTTTCAGAAGGCCAGATCTTACAAGTAAACTGCTTAGTTTTGGTTTGGTGATGTGGAACCCTAGCATGGTTCCACAGGCTGGTCTGTTGGAGCCTAGTGCAGGAGCTCAGTCCAAATCTGTAGCCTCAAATTTTACTTAAGAAGCTAAATATTGTAGGGTGTCAGCAACAATAAATACAGACTCAAAGGAATTCCTCTCTCTCTCTCTCTCTCTCTATATATATAATCTAAATCGAATATATATATCTCCTATAATGGAGGCTACCGGTGTGAAATACACTAATAATTCACATTAGTGCAAACCTGATGTCTCACATTTGCTTCAGTCCTACATGTAGGAAATCCTTAGATCTTACACTGACAAATCCATTGGTTAATATTGAATAATGCTATTTTCAATAAGCTTTTTAGAGTAAGTGCTATAGCTAAAGCAATTCGTTTATAAAAATTTAAATTCACTTAATTTAAATTAATTTTTATTATCTGTGTAATGTTTCCAGAAAGCAGCCAACAGCAATAAAAACAACCAAATACTTGCATTTTGGATTGATTATTCTTTTTTTCTTTAGAATTGCTTTAGGAACTATGAAGGGCAGGTATTAAAATGAGCACTTTAATAGTATACCAGTTAGAGATAGCAACAACATTTTGATAATTGCTTGAGTGAGATAACACCAGAAATACCAATATACAGTGTTACCAATAAGGTATTTAGGTAATGACTCTCAACTATAAGGGTATTTACAAGTTGCTTCTTCCATGAGGGTTAAAACACTTTGATGTTAGTTCATACCTGCTCTTTTTTTTTTTTTGGAGATGGAGTTTCGCTCTTGTCGCCCAGGCTGGGATGCAATGGCGCGATCTCGGCTCACTGCAACCTCTGCCTCGCGAGTTCAAGCGATTCTCCTGCCTCAGCCTCCCAAGTAGCTGGGATTACAGGCGCCTGCCACCACACCTGGCTAATTTTAGCATTTTTAGCAGAAAGGGAGTTTCAACATGTTGGCCAGGCTAGTCTCGAACCCCTGACCACAGGTGATCTGCCCACCTCAGCCTCCCAAAGAGCTGGGATTACAGGCATGAGTCAACAAACCTGGCTCACAACTGCTATTGATATGGATTAGTGGCAAATACTGTGCCTCTGTATTCTACAGAGTTAAGAGATAAAGAAAAATCTGAAACAACCAACTAACTCAGATGATGATGATGATGCTGATGATGATGATTATTTAAGACAGGGTCTCTCTCTGTCACCCAGGCTGGAATGCAGTGGCACGATTACAGCTCACTGCACCCTCAGCCTCCCAGGCTCAAGCAATGCTCCCATTTCAGCCTCCTGAGTAGCTGTGACTACAGGTGTGCACCACCATGCCCAGCTAATATTTGTATTTTTTGTTTCACCATGTGGCCCAGGCTAATCTCAAACTCCTGAGTTCAAGTGATCTGCCAGCCTTAGCCTCCCAAAGTGAGATTACAGGCATGCACCACCATACTGGGCCCTCAGTTAATTATTAATCATAAGGCTCCCACCTTCTGATTCTCTACTGAAAATCAAAACATCAATGCTTAAACTTAAGATCCTGGAGAAGCAATATCCTTACCTTATTACTTAAACTAAGAAGATAGGTCAAAATTTGCAATAATGGTCAGAATCCTTAACCTAGCTAAGGACAAGTACTCTTCTCCAATATAGAAAATATTACAAACACCCAGCATTTTCACTAAGTGTAAGTGCCAAGCATTAAACAAGGGTGGAATTATAATTTGTTCACATCAACAAATTAGTCTTGTCTATGAGAATTATAAGAAAATCATATTTCTTCTCAATTACCTGTAACAAGGGAAAGAAGAAATGGCCTAGATAATCAGAGATACTTATATATTTGGTTTTGACAAAACTATTAATCCATAGGTATCTCCAGACACTCCCTTTGAGTCAAATCCCCACTGCTAACCATCTAGACCAGTGGTTGCCAACATTAACTGGATATTTACATTTCCTAAAGGGCTTCTAATTTCCAGGACCACCCTAGGATTTTTGGAAGTAGAGCTTGAGCATCAGTATTTTTAAAAGCTCCCCTGTTGTCTCTCATATACAGCTGAGTGAAAAATGTCATAGAAATAACCAGTCCATGGCAGGGTGCAGTGGTTCACTCCTGTAATCCCAGCACTTTGGGAGGCCAAGGTGGGCAGATCACTTGAGGTCAGGAGTTCAAGACCAGCCTGTCCACATGGTGAAACCCTGTCTCTACTAAAAATATAAAAATTAGCTGGGCGTAGTGGCAGGTGCCTGTAATCCCAGTTACTTGGGAGGCTGAGGCAGAAGAATCACTTGAACCTAGGAGGCGGAGGTTGCAGTGAGCTGAGATTACACCACTGCACCCCAGCCTGGGCGACAAAACGAAACTCCATCTCAAAAATAAAATAAATAAAATAAAATAAAAATAACCAGTTCAGGATATGTAGAATATCAGAAGACAAAGCCAACCTGAGATTAACAACTAGTTGGGGGTAGATGATGAGAGCATACTAAATCTACCTCTTCTCTCTTACAACCACTTTGATTCTCTAACAAAGTGGTTTTAGAACATGAAGGAAACAGAGGAGAAATTGTTTCCGTTGCTCTGATCCTTCTTTACAGATGGTAGTTTAGTGTGCAGAGGTTGTATCATGCATTATTCACATCACACTACTTTTGTAATTATCCTTTGTAACTGTAACTGCTATCTTTTTCAACAAAACATCCACACCCCTCCAGGTCACATGGATAGAAACAACTTTGGCTGCTGTATCTTCACAATAATAGACTTGTCAGCAATTTCTTTATATTGTTAATAAGAAGATGCCCTGCACCAGCTGTTCAAGGTAAGGGCTTGTCATGCACAAATCACATATACCAACTGCACTGTTACAGAACAGGAGCTGAAACATCTTGTTGGTATTGGTGTGCTTTGTGTGTGTATAGCAGCATTTGAATAAACTTAAACTACAGGATGATTTTAAAAGTGAGTTTCTTCCAAGTGTCCACCTAAATCCATCAGGAGGGGAAAAGAGAGGAGCTGTGGCTAAAGGTTAGTGAATTTGGCTGCAGCAATTTGATAGCGATGACCTCGTTAAATTTCATATTGTTTCAAATCTATATTATCTATATATATGATCCTTAAGAACCTGTAGGACTGAAAGAAAAATTTTAAGATGACAACTTTATATATATTACCTAGGTATTTAATGAGTAATTTCTACTACTGTTTCATAAGAATCCATAATCATGTCTCATGAATTAACTAAGAGGAAATGCTGGAACACCACCAAACAAATATGAAATTGAATGAAACTACACATGCGGCAGGCAGCAACAGCTGTTTGCTTACCTAATATCTATTCCTCCCTCTTTCTATGATTTTGTTTGGAGAAACAAATGGCTGGCTAAAAAGCCGGAGTTCCTAGTTCCTTGTAGGTAGGGGTAGGCATTTTGGGCGAGTGCAACAGAGGGGAAAGTATACTGGGTAGTTCTGGGAAGCTCTGTTTTCCTTTTCCTTCTGGAATGACATATGGAGCCTGGAGGCAGCGTGAAAGTCACGCACTAAGGATCAAGAGCTGGGATCGGGCACGGTGCTTGCATGGGAGGGGGTGTCTTTTTCAGTTTGGGGTAGTCAGAGAAGACCTCTCTGAGGGCTTGACATTTGAATTAAAGCTTAAATGATGAAAATGAGGCAATCCTGCCAAGGTCTGGGTTGATCTTGGTATGCCCAATAGAGAGACACCAGTGTAGCTGGAGTGGAGGTGAGGCCACAGAGGAAGCAGATCGCCTGTGGCCTTGTGATTCAAAGTAAGGGTTCTGGGTTTCATGCTAGTTGCAATAAGAATCCACTGAAGGGTTTTAGGCAGTAGTGACATGATGTGATTTTTAAAAATAGATGTTATTTTTTAGAGCAGTTTGTAAGTTCACAGAAAAATTTGAGAGGGAGGTACAGAGATTTCCCACACACTCCTGGTTCCCAAACATGCACAGTCTCCCCCATTATCAACATTCCCCAGCAGAGTAGTCCATTTGTTACAACTGATGGACCTTCACTGACACATCATTATCACTGCATGATTTGATTTTAACTTCAGGAAGACCTCTGTGACTCCTCAAAGAAGGATGGACTAGGAGTGGAGGAAAGAATGAAAGCAGAGACCAATTACGAGGTGATTGCTGAGACTAGAAGGGAGTCCGGGCGAGAGGCCTGAAGGCTTAGATTAGAGGTGCAGCTGTGGTGACTGGAAAGAGTAGAGAGATTCAGAATATAATGCAGAGGCTGATACAACAAACAGTACGACCTACTGATGGAGTAGATGTGGAGTGCAAGAGAAAGAGAGGAATCCAGATGAATCCTGGAGGTTAGCCTGAGCAGCTGGATGGATGGGGAGACAGTAACTGATGACACAAGGAATACTTTAGGGAGAGTACATTTGGGAATAAAAATCGGGTTCACGACTGAGCGCAGCGGCTCACGCCTGTAATCCCAGCACTTTGGGAGGCTGAGGTGGGCAGATCACTTGAGGGCAGGAGTTCGAGACCAGCCTGGCCAACATAGTGAAACTCCATCTCTACTAAAAACACAAAAATTAGCTGGGCACAGTGGCACAGGCCTGTAATCCCAGCTACTTGGGAGGCTGAAGCATGAGAATTGCTTGAACTTGGGAGATGGAGGTTGCAGTGAGCTGAGATGGGGCCACCGCACTCCAGCCTGAATGACAGAGTGAGTCTGTCTTAAAAAAAATAAGTAAATAAAAATAAAATCCGGGTTCGCGATTGGGCAATATACTGACTACCTAGGTATATTTGATGGATTCATTTATACTCCAGACCTAAGCAACACACAATATTCTTTTGTAACAAACCTGCACATGTACCCCGATTCTAAAATAAAAGTTAAAAAAGGAAAAAAATCTCCTGGCTAATATGGTGAAACCCCGTCTCTACTAAAAAATACAAAAAAACTAGCCGGGCGATGAGGTGGGCACCTGTAGTCCCAGCTACTCGGGAGGCTGAGACAGGAGAATGGTGTGAACCCGGGAGGCGGAGCTTGCAGTGAGCTGAGAGCCGGCCACTGCACTCCAGCCTGGGCGACAGAGCAAGACTCCGTCTCAAAAAAAAAAAAAAAAAAAAGGAAAAAAATCCAGGTTCAGTTTTGGTCATGTTAACCTTGAGATGCCTCTGAGATCTGTAATTGAAGATGTGGGGTAGACAGGTAACCTGGGGAGCTCAGGGGTAGGTCCTTCCTAAGGAAGGCTGGTCACGTGGCCTATGACCACGGCCACAGAACGTGGACTCAAGGGCAGCCAGAATCAGCCCATGATGTAGCCCAGCATTAAAGCCTGGCCAAATATGGATAATAATAACCATCTATTAAACAATCAAATTCTCTCTCTTTCAGACTTTGAATATACAACACACACAACTGTGTATCATACACTACAACTGTGTTTCACTAATTATAGGAGCACTGCCTTACAGAGAGATGGAAGGGAAGCCCTAAGGCAGCAGAAATCATAAGGTTGAGAGAAGACAGAATTATTAGTTGGAGAAATAAACCATAAGGCAGAGCACAAGAGCAGTGAGCAACAGATAATCCTATCACCAGAGTGCTTCAGTTTCCTGAACAACATTTTTGTTTCTAAAAAAGATTCCATCTTTCACAAGGCCTCACAACGTGAGGTTCAACTCATTTCTTCAAGTATAGGTTGGTGCAAAAATAACTGCAGTTTTTGCCATTACTTTTAATGGCAAAAATGTATATATTATACATTTTGTAGTTGTCACACAGTTCTTGGATATTGTCCCAGGTTTTTTTGTCTTTTTTCTCTTTGCTTTTTTAATTTTGAAAGTTTCTACTGATATATTCCCAAACTCAGAGATTCTTTAACTGTGTCCAGTCTACTAACACGCCATCAAAGCCATTCTTCACTTCTATTACTGTTTTCGATCTCCAGCATTTTTGAAAATTATTCCTAGGATTTCCATCTCTGAGCTTACATTACCATCTGCTCCTGCACAATCTCTACTTTTCCATGAGAGCCCTAAGCGTGTGAATACGATTCACAATCTGATAACTCCAATATCCCGCCATATCTGGTTCAGGTTCTGACGCTTGCTATGTTGCTTAAACTGTGTTTTTTGTCTCTCAGTATGCCTTATAGTTTTCTATAGAAAGGTGGACATGATGTCCTAGGTGAAAGTACTGCAGTAAATAGGCCTTTAGTGGTATGGTGGGAAGCAGTCAGGCAGGAGAAGAGTTCTGTAAGTCTATGATTAGGTCTCAGTCTTTTAGTGAGTCTGTGCCCCTGGGCTGTGAATTTTACAAGTGCTTCTTAGCTTTAGCCCCCTTAGATGAGACAGGATAGCTAGAGTTGGGCTAAATTTGGTACTCCCCTTCCCCCAGTTTGGTGAGGCTCTGGTAAAATAGAGTCTCTTGTGGACAGACCTTGTTAAGAACAGAATGCTCTAGTGTATTTTAAAATGGTGACTTTTCCTTTCTTGCTACCAGAAGCACAATGGGATTTTTCTAATTTCAGGTCTCTGTGAGGGCCTGGTAAAGCTCCAAAACTCATGAAAGTGTGACCCTCACCCCCAGCCCCCAGTGACTGGGTCCCGCTGGAGTTTTTCACTCAGACTTCACAGTGGCCCTCTAGAGATTTGTTAGTTACAGTTCAGTTTTCCTACCCCCGCACTGGTTCCCACAGAGGTTTCTGATCATGGATTTCTGCTCAGTAAGTTATGAGTCTCTCACTTCGCCAGTCTCTCCAACTTCAGGGACAGCTGCCTGCCTTGCAACTTCACTGACAAATCCAACAAGAGCCATTGATTTCAGTCTGTTCAGCTTTCCACTTGTTAAGATAGAATGACAATTTCCAAGCTCCTCACATGCCCGATTGGAACCTAGAACTGGTTCCAACCTAAACCATTTCTGATAGTGCTTAGTCCCCATCTATTCATATAATACATCCACCTTTATCCAAGACAACCTGAGCCCAGCACACACAGGGCCATTCTCTTTTGTAGTCTCTGAAAGCCCCGTTCTTCCCCACCAGTCTGGAACTTCAAACACTGAATGATGCAGCAGCTAAACCTCAGAAGGAGCTAATTGACTCAATGAAGTTTTCAGAGTTTCATTCATTAGAATATCATCAATATTTTCTAAAATACGACGAACAACCCAAAGTACTATAGAACAGCTTTTAGTAGCCACAATTACTGTACCTGCTGTCTCTCTCTGGGATTTCCTTAATAGCAATTCTGACTTGGTTGCTCAAGTCCCGACCTGCGTAGACTATCCCGTAAGTGCCTTTTCCTAAAACGACTCTGTCACCATTTTCATCATATTCATAGTCATACTACAAAAGGAAAAACGGGGAGAAAAGATTGAAACATTAGTTCATTCTACAGTTCAAACATCGATTTTTTTCCAAGAGCATTATTCCTTATCTTATCAGATGGCATTAACAGGCCAAAGTTCTAAGAAGCAGCTTCAAGGATGAACAAATAAATGCTCCCAACATAAAGCAGATATTGTGTTTATGTTTTCACAACTGTTACAAATACAGTGGGGATTACATAGTTAACTTCATAGAAGTGCTTCTCCAAAAGCCATGTGGATTCTTTTACCCACTCAGTCCTGTTTTTCATTGATTCTGGAGATCAATGAAACAGTGCATAACTAGAATGAACATCTATCAGTGTCTATCACATCTAATAAATCATCCTTTTGTTATTCAGCTTTTGATGCTGTTAAAGCATTTCACACTGCCAGGGGAATAAAACCACTGAAAGGCTTTGGGTAAGAAGAAAATTGTGACATCTTACCAGCTGCCAATGATAAAGTCAGGATTATTTTACTTCACCCCACCCCCCACGCCCCAAGACCCAGAAACATTTTTTTAAATGAAAAATGGAGGAAAATGTTTATCTCTGATGTAGAAAGGAAATATCTATATCTCTAAACTGCAAACTGTCAAGTGTGTCAGCCAAATATGGAAAACTGGATTTACAGAAAGGATTCAGTAGAGACCTCCTCAGATCTGGAGGCATCACCCCAAAGCCACATCCTTTGTGTTGGACTGAACTAAAGGATTTAGGGCCATCACATGATCAAGGCATGTCCCTGTAGAAACCCAGCACAAAACTACAGGCCCCTGGGAAAGAACATTAGAACAAGCTTTTCACACAGTCTACATTTTGCTGGAGTTTAAAACTGGCAGTCCATAGTTAGATTCAACTCACAGCAGGGTCTGAGTTGGCCATTAAAAAAAAAAAAATTTCTGGCCAGATGCAGTGGCTCATGCCTGTCATTCTAGCACTTTGGGAGGCTGAGGCAGGTGCATCACCTGAGGTCAGGAGTTTGAGACCAGCCTAGACAACATGGCAAAACCCCATCTCTACTGAAAATACAAAAATTAGCCGGGTGCAATGCTGTATGCCTGTAATCCCAACTACTCAGGAGGCTGAGGCAGGAGAATTGGTTGAACTTGGGAGATGGAGGTTGCAGTGAGCTGAGATGGCGACACTGCACTCCAGCCTGGGCAACAGAGCGAGACTCCATCTCAAAGGGAAAAAAAAATGATTTCTAACATGTATAAGTCAACAAATTTAAAGTTAATACTGATGAGTAATCTAAGAAGACGGCAATGATCACGAGTTTTTATGCTCTTTAACAACATAGCCTTGAAATATATAAAGCAGAGTTGATACAATTTCATAGAAAAATACACAAATATCAACCACAATAGATTTTAACAGAACTCTTTTAGAAAGGAATATATCTGGCACACAGATTTTAAAATAGAGAATCTAATGGCACAATAAACAAGTCTGATATAACATCTACAGAGAGAGCTCTGCACCCAGATACAGATTCCTTTCATGCATATATGAAAAATATATAATTGATCACATATTAGACAACAAAGAAAAATTTCAACAAATTCCAAAGAACTGATATCATAAAGACCATGATCTCTGAGCACAGAATACTAAAATAAGACAGCCAAAAGTACATTTTACTTTACTTTAAAATAACCAATGGGTTAAAAAGGAAATGACCATGGGAATTACACAATCATTTTTTATATGAGAAGAAAAGCATTATTTATCAAATTCCATAGATATGGAGTTAGGTAGATGAAAATGTCATGATATTTTAAAATCCATTAGAAAATAAAATTTAACATGAATAAATTTAATGGTCAAGTCAAGGAAACAGAAAAAGAATAACATATTGCTACCAACACAGTAGAAGAGAGGCTCTGGATTTGGCAAGATGGTAGACCAGATACCTGAGAAGCTTCCTGCTAAAAACACATAGGTAAAATAAAACAGATATACTTTTAAATGTCTAGCTGGGCTTACTAAAGAGTAAAGGTGATTGCAGAAGCTAGAAATGAAGAGGAAAGGAATACTAGCAGGTAATCACAAGAACTCCTGAAGCCCAAAAGGTAGAGATGAAGGCAGGATTTTCAGTTTCATTAATCTAGGGCAGGAGTTCATGCTCGTTTTTTGGTAAAAGGTCAGGTAGTGAATGTTTGAGCTTTGAGAGCCATATAGTCTTTGTAGCAACTACTCAATCCTGCCATTGTGATGTGAAAGCAGCCCAGCTGATACATAAACAAATGGACATGCTTATGTTCCAATAAGGCTTTATTTACCAAGATTAACAGTGAGCTGGACTTGATCCTAGGGCTATTGTTTGCTGATCTCTCATGTGGGGCTTGGGTTTTAATGCCCAGGAGGTGATAGGAAGTATGGCCTAGTGCCTATGCCAGGCAAACAGCAGAAACACACAAAACCAGGCCCTTGATGAAAGGGTAGATTAGAAAAGTCAGCCCACTACACTGTGAAACAAAAAGAAAGCTGGTTTGTCTCAAGACTGAGCTCTGGAGGAGCAAAAATAGGTCTTCTCTAAACACTTTCAACCATAGCTGATCCTGGCTGTTTGAACTTCAAATGAACACTTATTGTAATACTCATAATTGCTCTTGAGCCTGGGATATCCCTGGAGTGCCTGGCAGAAACAAAGGAAAAACATTTTAATGGTAGACCCCTTGAAGTTTGCTATGCAGAATTCTTACTGATAATGCACCACTAAAGTTGAATTCACAATCCAAAAAATATAAATTATGTAAGGAAACAATTCAACATCAGTGAAAACATATATGACAAATCCCAATCCTCAAGACTTTATTAAGTCAGAAATGATAGAATATAGTTATAAAATATGTACGTTTAACATAAAGACATAAAATATTTAAAAATGAGAAGATGAGCTCTTCTAAAAAAGGCCAGACTTGAAAGAAAATTGAATACAACTTCCAGAAATTCAGCCCTAAATAGGAAAAATAAAAACAAATTCACTCAGATATGATATAGGGCAACTACAAAATATGAAAGACAAAAAGATCATAAAAGGGCACATTACCTACAAAGGGAGCTCATCAGATCACTCTGCAAACTCTTGGGTACACATGCATGACTCGAGAGGATGGGGCTGGGGTGGAGCATGTCCCTAACAGCTCCAGGTTATTTGTTTCCAACAGGTTTCCAAGCCCTTATAGAAGGGGGTCAGGTGGTGTCTTCTGGGGAAAATTCTGTCTAATACAATGCTAGGGCTGGAGTGAGCACTGGCCTCCTTAGCATGAACTCTTCCCTGGCTCAGGACAGAGGCCAAGCTCTGGAAGGGAGATGACTACTTACCCATTGCCAAGTATCCAGTGGCACATTAGAGAATAGCCCTGTTCTGGCTGCCTAACGTAAAGCTGAAGACTGTCTTGGTCCAGGGCAGATGATCAGGTAGGTGGTCAGAGTGAAGGAACAGGCAGCAGGGATCATTTAGCAACATGCCCTAACTCAGAGTTAAAACTGGGCTCCTGTGAGGAGGCAGGAAGCATAATCCAAACAATGCCACCTGAAGGAGCCCAAGTCTCCACACCCAATTCCTGTGGTCTAGACTTTTGCAATGCTGTGCCTGCCCCGCCGGAATTCTACCAGTGGGACCTAGTCAGCAGGAGGTAGGGCAGGAACCATCACTAAAGAAGCTCAACTTTGACAATGTGCCCTCTCAAAGGATTAGAAACCTATACACTGAATCTAGTACCACCACCATTTTATACTACAATGCTTTACAATTTTAAAGGAAAAAAAAAAAAAACTTTCCATAACCCACCTCACTTGACTATCATAATATCATAGTAGGTTTCTGATTACTTTCAATTTACAAATGATCAGAATTTTTTTGTTCAGTGAAAATATATCAGAGTTGTGGTTTGAAACCAGCTTGTAAGATTCCAGATTTTGTATCCTTTCCACTACCTATGCGCTAGGGAAACCCTATCATAGAATAAGAGCTTACAGGGTGATGATCATTACTTGTTTCCAAACACCAGTATTATAAAGACATTACAGTATATTGTTAATATAGATTGAACATCCATTTGCTTTTTCAAGCAGACATCTGGTAGCCACTGTCCTCTTAGAATTTTGCTTTTTTCCTTCTCTTACTCCATATTTCAAATTTATTGTCAACTGTTCTCAGATTTTTCTTCTTAAAATCTCACAAATCCATTTTACCTCCTTAATCTCACTGCAATTGCCTCAGAATCTCTGTAGAAGTAGCACAGAAGCACTTCTCTGCAAAACAAAGTTCAAAGGCTTTTCTCCTCCATGTTGCTCCATTCCCCAATTTATTCTGCACTAAGTTGACAGTGAACTTTCCAAAGTCCAAAGTTCCACGTGAGCTTTCCATGTCAGTGCCACTGCATCTATTTTATTGGCAGTTTGTTACTTTCTGGATGAAATCAAAACTCCTTAGCACAGCATAAATGCCTGCTATGGTCTGAATGTTTGTGTACCCCCCTCTCCAGCACCTTCAAAATCTGTATGTTGAAACCGATTCTCAATGTATTAAGAGTTAGGCCCTTTAGAAGGTGATTAGGTCATGAGGCTAGAGCCCACATGAACGGGATTAGTCCCCTTATAAAAGAGGCTTGAGGGAGCCCGGTTGAGCCTTCAGCCATGTGAGCACCCACAGAAGGTACCATCTAGAGAAAGTAGGCCCTCACCAGACACTGAATCTGCTGGTGCCTTGATCTTGGATTTCTCAGCCTCTGGAACGGTGAGCAATGCATTTCTGTTGGGTATAAATTACGCAGTCTAAGGCATTTTGTTATAGCAGCCTGGATGGACTAAGACAATGCCCTTCAAGATCTTAGGGCTGCCTCTGTCGTCCTCGTCTGGACACTGAGCTCTTTGAGAATTGGGACTTCATCTTTAATTACTCTATCCCTAGTTTTAGCATGTCGCTTGTAGTAGATACTTAGTAATTATTTGTTTAATTAATTAATCAAGTTATAGGAAAATGTGATGAGCACTTTTTTTAAAAAGAGCTAGATCCCAAAACAAAACATTTAGAATCATTATTGGTTTATTCTTGGGTGAAAGCATTTTTCCAATAGATATATTTACAATCTTTTTTTTTTTTTTTTTTTTTAAGAATGTTTTGCTGCCGCCTAGGCCGGAGTGCAGTGGTGCCATCATAGCTCATTGCAGCCAGCCTTGAACTCCTGGGTTCAAGCAATCCTCCCACTTCTGCCTTCTCAACAGCTGGGACTTCAGGTGTACACCACTATGTCCAGCTAATTTTTTCTATTTTTGGTAGAGATGTGGTCTTGCTATGTGGCCCAGGCTGGCCCTGAACTCCTGGCCTCAACTGATCCTCCTGCCTTGGCCTCCCAAGCGCTGGGAGTACAGGTGGGAGCCATCATCCTCAGCACTTTTTTTTTTTTTTTTAAGAGATGGAGTCTTGCTATATTACCTAGGCTGGACTCAAAGTCCTGGGCTCAAGTGATCCTCCCAAATAGCTAGGACTCAGGTGTACACCACCAGGTCCAACTCTACAACAGGTATGCTTATATAGAAGCGTGAAGAATACATAAACCTCGATGAGGCTGCTAAAGTTTTCATTTCCCCTAGGAATCTAAGGCATCAGAAGACTATTTTTTTTAAAGATTATGTATTAGATATAGAAGCTGACTCCTGTTGAGCAAAATGGGGATAGTAAAAATGAAAAGGACTTGTAAAAAGAGCAGTGTGATTTAAGTAAAACCATCTCTGTGGGTAATTGCTGCTTTGTTTTTCTATCTCCCCTTTCTATTCTGACGAGATATAGATAGAAATTGAAATGGTAGTTTTGAAAGAAAGCTGAAAAGACACAAGAGACTGGTTCAGCCTAGAAGGATATAGAATTATCTATGTAATGGCCAGAAATAGTAGAAGAGAGCCTGGACCTCAAACCAAGAAAGGCAAGGTCTATTAATGACAAATACAGAAAAAAAAAAGTGGTGGGGGGGCGGGGAAAGGAGGGTTTTAAAAAATAAAAGGTAATATTACATTGCTTATATATTTTACATTCTATTTCTATGGTAATAGGTTAGCAAATCAGGTTGTTGCTAAGGGAAACAAGAATTTCATTCTGAGGCAATCATGAGAATTTTTCTAGAATCATCTCTTTATTGCTGTCTGCCCAGAACAATCTAAACCGGTAGTGGGAAGAGAATCAGTGTAGAAAGACAACATTGACAAGGCCAAACGACGACGTAGTGACTCACTGAGTCCTTGCACTCTCGAGGGAAACCACCACCTTAGAAAAAGCCATGCACTTTCGGCGGGGGCTTAACCACGTTAGGTGAGTAATCGCTTCGAAGACTCCAATGGCAGCTTTGTTAATGTTCAGTCTGTATGGCCTTCTTAATATGTAAATGCCAAAACATTAATAACTACTAATAACATTAATAGAATGCCAAAAACACTGCAGGTACAAATATCTAGTGTGATGGATCTCTCCTCCCTTAGATCTTTATTCATATCTCACCTTTATTTATTTATTTATTTAGAGTCTCACTCTGTCGCCCAGGCTGGAGTGCCTGGGTTCAAGCAATTCTCCTGCTTTAGCCTCCAGAGTAGCTGGGAGTACAGGCTCTTGCCACCATGCCCAGCTAATTTTTGTATTTCAGTAAATGATCCACCCACCTCGGCCTCCCAAAGTGCTGGGATTACAGATGTGAGCCACCACACCCGGCCTAAATCTTACCTTCTTAATAAGCCTCCCAGGCCTTCCTGTCTAAAATTACACGTCCCTGCTACTCTGTAACTTCCTAAACCCTTCCCTGGTTTATTATTCTCCTTAACCCCAATCACCATCTAACATACTATAGATGGTATTTTACTTATTTGTGTTTATTGTCCGTCTCTCATTAGAAAGTAAGCTCAGTCTACAGCCATACCACCCTGAATGCGTCCAATCTCTTCTGATCTCGGAAGCTAAGCAGAGTTGAACCCGATTAGGACTTAGATGAGAGCATGTAAGCTCAGTGAGAGCAGGAATTTTTCTCCATTTTGTTCTCTGCCGTCTCTCCAGCACATAGAATCATGCCTACCACTCAATAGCTGTCCAAAAACTATGTGAGTGCATTAGCGAGATCCACTTGGACCCACTGATGTGCAAGAAGATGATTTTAGGCTGAAAACATCAGAAAAACAGCAGCAGCAGAAAAAAACCTGATCTAAACTTCTTTTGCAGACATAAGCAATGCCTCCTAAAATATAACCTCCAGGAGGTTAATGACCAAAGAGGAGAGATGGACCACTTGCACCTAGAGGAGATGTTGCATAAACAAAACCTTATCAAAACTTTCTGTTCCTCACACTTGTTTCTCATTAGTTCCCCACCATACACTTTCTTAAAGTCCTAACCCTCTTTCTTACTAAGATGATATATAAACACTCAACTGTAGCTGTTTAGGGAGCCAATTCTTTGTGTAAGTCTCTTTCATTGACTTAGCATTGACTACATGAATAAACTTTGGCTAGGCACAGTGGGCCACGTCTGTAATCTCAGCACTTTGGGAGACTGAGGCAGGCAGAGTGCTTGATGCCAGCAATTCAAAACCAGCTTAGACAACATGGTGAAAGCCTGTCTCTACAAAAAATACAAAAATTAATCAGGTGTGGTGGTGCACACCTGTAGTCCCAGCTACTCAGAAGGCTGAGGTGAGAGGATCACTTGAGCCCAAGAGATCGAGGCTGCAATGAGCCGAGATCGCACCACTGCACTCCAGCCTGGGGGACAGAGGGAGATTCTGTTTGAAAAGCAAAACAAAACAAAAGAATAAAGTTTGTCTGTTCTCCTGTTAACTTGTCTTTTGTCAGTTAATTTGCAGGCCCCTGACCACTGAACATAATAAGCTGGCAGAAGAAAAAGGTTTTTCCCTGTTCCCAACAGAATGAATGAATGAATAACAAATTGATACTCCTATCATACAATACTATAAGTGATGTATTTTCTCAGTCAGGGAAGTAACTGAGTATTCAGTTTCATATCTGTACAAAAATAGAAATAGGATGTTAAAAAAAAGTTTTCTACATGATGATTCCAAACTGACTGAAATAAATTCTAAACCATAATTACTAAGGTATATGAGTCCAATCATCAGAAAAGAAAACAGTAAGGTCTTTCATCACCCTGCAGATATTTGAGTCAAACGAAAATAATGTCACTTTTTTTCTTTTGTTTTAGATAGGGTCTGGCTCTGTCACCAAGGCTGGACTGCAGTGGCGCAATCCTAGCTCACTGCAGCCTTGACCTCTCGGGCTCAAGCAGAGAGGTCCATATGGATGGGAGGCCTTCTCCCATCCATATCTCTCTCCTCCCAGTTTGAGCTATTAGGTTGGTACAAAAGTAATTGTGGTTTTTGCCATTATTGCTACAACCTAATATTAAAACAACTCTGGTTTTGTCACTGCCCAGCTTCAAACCCTTCAGACTGAATCTCTTCTGCTTGGACACCTGGCACCATGCGAGCTCATGTGATTAAAAAGGGCATAAAGCCACCATCCTGCCATGGGACATTAACAGTCCAGTCCAGTGCTGGCTACCAGATTACAATGCATTGAGAAGAGCTAGGCCAGAGGAGTGGGCCAAAATGCTATGAGAACAGAGAAAAGTAAGATGGGGAGTTGAGAAATGATTCAAAAAGAAAAGGACACAGGACCTGGATCTGAAAAAATACGGCTTTGGTCACTAAGTGGGACTGAGCAGAAAAGCTTGTGAGGTTGGGCATCTGCATGTCAAGCCCAGAGGTCGGAGAAGCATGGCCACCTGGAAAGTGGAAAGGAGGTTGGCACCGCTGGACCACAGGGTGGAAAGCAAAGGGGAAGCTACAGCCAGAAGGGTGAGAATGTTGTATGGTGCAAATACCTCCTTCTACAAAAAGGAGCATCAGCTGGGCGTGGTGACTGTAATCCCAGCACTTTGGGAGGCCCAAGTGGACGGATCACTTGAGGTCAGGATTCAAAGCCAGCCTGGCCAACATGGTGAAACTCCATCTCTACTAAAAATACAAAAATTAGCTGGGCATTGTGGTGCATGCCTGTAGTCCTAGCTACTTAGGAGGCTGAGGCAGGAGAATTGCTTGAACCCAGGAGGCGGAGATTGCAGTGAGCGGAGATTGCACCACTGCTCTCCTGCCTGGGCAACAGAATGCGACTCTGTATCAAAAAACAAAAAGAAGCATCAAAGGTTTTTAATTTGGGGAGTCACAGGATTAAATCTGTATGAGAGATTTCTCTGATAACAGAGACAAATCATGAGACATGTTAAGCTATGATAGAGGGTGAAGACCTGAGATCAGGGGAGTGACCAAGAAGATGAAATGAAGGGGCTGCAGGAAAGAACAGGCATGAGGGATTAAGAGGGGATTGAGAGGGGTTTCTCAGGAAACTGGCTTGGGTTACTGGGTAGATGCCTCTACTCTTAATGAAGACGTGGAAGGCAGGAAGAAGAACAATGGAGACCAAGGCTGGTTAACTCTCATCAATTGTTTGATGATTTCAATATAAATGTATTATAATAATAACATATTAAATTACTTAAGATGTGAGTTCATGATCCTTGAGTCAAAAAGCATAACTTTGAATCAAAAGAAACTGATTTTCTTTCTGTTAAAAGACAGAAAAGTCCATCTCTGAGAAGTGGTATTGCATTATGTTTGAAATAACCTTGTACAATTTATACCAATCTTGGATATTATTTTTAAAATTAGAGGTAGGAAATGACATTAAAGATCTTCTTGCTCTTGGCCTGGTGCGGTGGCTTACGCCTGTAATCCCACCACTTTGGGAGGCCAAGGCGGGTAGATCACCTGAGGTCAGAAGTTCAAGACCAGCCTGGCCAACATGGTAAAACCATGTCTCTACTAAAAATACAAAAATTAGCTGGGCATGATGGTGGGCGTCTGTAATCCCAGCTACTCAGGAGGCTGCGCTGGAAGAACTGCTTGAACCCAGGTGGCGGAGGTTGCAGTGAGCCGAGATCATGCCACTGCACTCCAGCCTGGGTGAAGAGCGAGACTCTGTCTCAAAAAAAAAATCATCTTTTCAACTCTAACTTAAGGAATGAAGTAATCTTAGCCCAGCAGGAGTATGAACTTTGGGGTTATGAAACTGACTGCTGGCAAAGTCAGAACCAGGGCCCAAGGCTCCTGACCCCAGCCTGGAGTTCTTAGTAGATCCAGCTTGAATCAGAAGGAAGAAGGGGCTGGTGACCTGAAAGAAGCCGAATCCCTCCCACAGTTGTACTGCTTCAAATAAACTTTATTGTTCCAGTCAGAACGAAAAACAGTTCTTGCTTTGGGCTTCTAAGAAGTCTTTCAAATTCTAGGAATTAGTTTCACATTTGTAGTTTATAGAACCACATTAATAGTTACTGTTTGCTGACTGCTGACAACACCCTAAGTGAAGTTAAAAACATGAAGTAGCATTTCCTGACCTTTCCAACATTTTTATTTTGTTCTGGGCCAAGGTAGCCAAAGGCTTCAAGGATAATTGACACACGTATTGAAACAATTCTAATTCTACCTTCAACTGAGGTAAACATCTGAAAATAATTATTCTGCATACAAATCTTAACTATTGTGTTAAGACGATCTCTAAAGTAATTCTTCTTGTTTCCACTGTAAAGAACTGGAAGTGGAGGAATTATTTTTAGTTTGTTATTCATGGGCTGAAGTTTGAGTTCAGTTTGTGGTAATGAAATTAAAGAATTCATTTAAATCAAATATGCAGGATGCTGATAAAATAACTTTAATAAAGAATGTTGAAAGCATCTAAGAAATGTAACTAAATACATAATGGAGAGTTATAAGTTATGCAAAAATATATGTTAAGGCTTAATAATTCATATTGGAAAGGTGCCCTGGCTACGAAAGGACATTCAGGGAGAGGGACAACCATGATGGATCTCATCATCCTCCAGTCGAGAGCATCCCTGTAAACATGCATGCATTCATGTTTTGCTAACAGAACACCCACAAAAAACATCAGCAATATCACTAGCTGGCACAACGGCAAACTAAGCCAAGACTCTTGAAGCCAGTCTGCTTGAATTCTTCCTACAGGCTCTAAAGTCCATTGGGAATACTGTAGAAGCCATTCTGGGTCAGAAATTTTACATTAATCTAATGAAATGCAAAGGATAGAAATGTAAGAATGTTTTCTTTTTTTTTTTTTGAGACCAAGTCTCACTCTGTAGCCCAGGCTGGAGTGCCATGGTGCGATCTCGGCTCACTGCAACCTCCACTTCCCAGGTTCAAGCGATTCTCTTGCCTTGGCCTCCTGAGTAGCTGGAACTACAGGTGCACGCCACCATGATCAGCTAAGTAGAGACAGGGTTTCACCATGTTGGCCAGGCTGGTCTCAAACTCCTGGCCTCAAGTGATCCACCGACCTTAGCCTCCTAATGTGCTGGGATTACAGGCATGAGCCACCACACCCGACTTCAGAATGTTTTCTTTTCTTTTTTATTGAGATGAAGTTTTACTCTTGTCACCCAGGCTGGAGTGCAGTGGCACAATCCTGGCTCACTGCAACCTCTGCCTCCCGGGTTCAAGTGATTCTCCTGCCTCAGCCTCCTGAGTAGCTGGGATTACAAGCACCTGCCACCATGCCCAGCTAATTTTTCATATTTTTAGTAGAGACGGGGTTTCGTCATGTTGGCCAGGCTGGTCTCCAACTCTTGACTTCGTGATCCAACCGCCTCAGCCTCCCAAAGTGCTGGGATTACAGGCATGACAGAATGTTTTCTAATGTTAAAACAGAATCTTTGCACTTGCTTGAAAAGGCTGTTAGGCGCACTTTGATGAATCAGAGCAATATGATACAAGCTGTGTTTTGTGAGGTCAGCAGACTGACTAAAACTCTCTGGATATTACTAGGAAGAAACCTTAGCATTTCCCTCCTTCTTCAGTTGGTGAGAGTGTTTCCCAGTGCTTGCACAGAATTGCCTAATTAGGGAGGGTCTCTCACAAAGCTCACCCATATACTACTGCATACAGAATAGGGGATCTGGGACTGGGTCCACCTGCTAGCTCTTTGAAAAGTCTTCACCCCTTTCTTCCTTTACATTATAGAAACCTGGGGCTTAGAAAAATCAGCTAGCTAAATTCGAAGGCGATTAAAGCTGTGTTAAGCTATGCATATGGTTTTTAGAATAGTTCCCAGAGTAGAGCCTGCGAACGGTTGATTCAATCGGTTATAAAGACCAACCTTGTGTAATACGGTTACCACAGCCTGGCTAGGCTATGCATATTTTGGGTAAGAAGCAGTTAATTCCTGAAAGGAGGGTATGAAACAAAGGATAACTATCTCTGGTTAAAAAAAGAAAAAAAAAAAGCCAGAAATTTGTAGCATTGCAGAAGACTTTATGAATTTTCCAGTCATCCCCTTCATAATTCTATATTATTGATAGAATTGTTTCATTTTCAATTTCTTTAAGTTTTACCTTGGCAAACTGCTGTGTATCAACTGATGCAAAATGTAACACAGAAACAGAGATAACAAGGTATAATCAAACGAGCCCTGAAGTAGGAGTCAAGAAAGCTAATTCCTAACAATCGCTTGAATAAGAAATAAAAAATTGTAAAATATAAAACATACAAAAATAAGAAGTATTATCTATTACTTCTATAGACAGCAAGCTAATGCATAGGAATTTTTTTTTCCCAAATTAGGTCTGTCATCTTTTAACAACTTTAATGAAAGGGCCTTAGGCTTAACTCCAAATATTAAAGCTATACAATTGCTAGATAATCATAGAACTTAACTACAGGCAGAGTTAACAACTGGCTATTATTATAGGCCAGGTGTGGTGCTTATCCCTATAATCCCAGCACTTTGGGAGGCCGAAGTGGGAGAACTGCTTGAGCCCAGGAGTTCAAGACCAACCTGGGCCACAAAGTGAACTCCCATCTCCACCAAAAAAAACAAAAAAAACAACAACAAAAAGTTAGCTGGGTGTGGTGGCATGCCCTGGCTGAAGTGGGAGGATTGCTGAGCCCAGGAGGTCAAGAGGCTACAATGAGCCATGATTGTGCCACCGCACTCCAACTCCAGCCTGGGCAACAGAGCAAGAGCTGGTCTCAAAAAACAAACCATTGATTATATTAAAAGTTTTTCTCAACTGTTACCTTACTAATTCAGTGTTTTATAAAATTTTAGTTTATGAGATGACATTATCAATGTGATCTAATAAATAAGTATGCCAATTAGACTGGTGAGTGACAGTTTCTTCAATTTTACTTTAACATTAAAAATATAATTTTCAGTATGGCTTGGAGGTATGAACTGAGTATTTGTGTCCTCTCCAAATTCCTATGTTGAAATCATAACCCCAAGGTGCTGGTTATTAGGAGGTGAGGCCTTTGGGAGGTGATTAGGTCTTGCAGGCAGAGCAGAGTAACATTAGTGGCCTTGTAAGAGAGACCACAGAGAGCTAGTCAGCTTCTTCTATCATGTAAGGACACAGCAAGAGGGCACCTTCTAAGAAGAACAGGCCCTCACCAGACACTGAATCTACCAGCACCTTGATCTTGGACTTCCCAGCCTCCAGAACTATAAGAAAATAAATGTCTGCTGTTTATAAGCCATATTGTTTATGGTATTTTGTTATAGCAGCCCAGTGGACTAAGATACTTGGATTCAGAGTTCTCTCCCAAGTCAAACACTGGGAAGAGCTTGGAGAAAATGGTGGCCATGTGTCAAGCCTGGAGAAGTGTCATCCTTCAGACACTGAAGATGCTGAAGTCAGCATTCTTGACACACTCTAGCATTGGTCCTTGCAGTGGAGGAAGGCTCCTCTTCACACAGCAGACATGGCAGAGAAAATGGACACAAACTAAAAGTAGGTATCCAGCAGTGAGGTGCAGTGGCTCATGCCTGTAATTCTAGTGCTTTGGGAGGCTGAGGTGGGAGGACTGCTTGAGCCCAGGAATTCAAGACCAGTCTGGGCAACATAACGAGAGCAAGTCTCTACAAAATAAAACAAAACCATATAAAAGTAGGTATCCATAGTGATCTGTGTCCATCAGACATTAGTAAAAGGATTCCAGTTGAAAGGAACAACATTTGAAGTAACTGTTATCCCCTCCTCTCTTAATTCCATTAATCTTCCATGGTTTCAGGTTCTCTGGGTAGCATATTAATGCCTGCCACAAGGGTGCTATCAACCAGAATCTTCACTGAATCTTCTTTGTCTGAATTGCACGTATCTCAGAGGAGAATAGAAAATGTGTAAGGACACCGTGGCCCATGCGTTGACACTGTCATAGATAAAGCATAGTTACTTGCTATCAGATAAGTTAAATGCTAACACTTGGTGCTACGGAATAAAAATTCTCCAATGTTAACTTTTTAGCCCTTTTTTACCAAAGGGATTCCAGAAGTTGTTTTTAACATTAAAGGAAAGATAGTCTCCTACCCTTCATACACCCTGCCTCCTGCCTCAGTAAGGCTTCAAATAGTTTGTTTTAAAATGAACTCTAAATGTAGATGGACACCTAAGTCATTACCTCCAGCGAGTCACTTTCACAGTCTCCTTCCTCTGTGCTTCTCCCCTTCTCTTCGGTAATGGTGTTCACCATCTCAAAAAACCTACAATACAAGTTAGCACATTAGCATCCATAACACAAACAATAGTAAATATAAGCAAGTACATCTTAAAGTGACTTCAGAACCAAAACTAAGAGCTAAGAGAGTTTCTAGAACCAGGCAATAACACACTATCACGATCATGTGAAAATACAATTTTCAAAAGAAAATACAGGTTGATAGAATTTTCTAGAAATTTCTAACCTAATGCCTCACTTCAAATACATTTTCTTCAGGAACTCTTCTTGGAAAGTTTTTTTTTTTTTTTTTCTGGAGACCATTTCAGAGACAAGCAAAGTGATTACGGTGACAAACAGATTGGCATCCTGATCGCTGTGGCTAGTCCGTTCAGAGAGGAGGCTGATGGTTCACAGACATAAAGCCGGGAAGCACTGTGCACAAGGGCTGATGATCCCACAGGCAGGTCAAGCTATGCGATGCCAGCCCAAGGGAAGAGCAGGTTATGGTGTGACAAGAAAAGTTTCCCTAACACAACTCAGAATCTTTCTTACCCACCCATCCATCTATTCATTCAACAAATACTCACTGAGTGTCTACTAGGATAAAGAACTGTTCTGGTCATTGAGATCATGATGATGAACAAAGTCTGTCTTGGAACTTGGACCCCATTGATGGAGTTCTCATGTGGTGTCAACTTCCTCACTCTTCCTATCTCTATACACATTTCTTGAAGGTCCATGACAAGAAAAAAATTCCCAAGCATGATTGGAATAACAGTATGCACTCATGATGATTAAACAGCACAACGAGTGAGAGAGAAAAGCTAGTTCAACCAAAAGGAAGAATAAAGTGAAAGATCAAAAGAAAAAAAATCTGGTCTTACAGACACAATTTAAGAGCTGGGTTAAGGATTTGCATCAGCCACTCATGTAAACATTTTCAGTATGAACATCTCTAGGCAGAATATAACACTCAGCAGTGGGATGGGAGCACTAGTGTAATTTTCAGAAGCTTGCATTCTGAAGTCTCCTGTGCCTGGTTCAAACCCCAGATTTTTATGCTTATTGACTACATGATTTTAGGCTATACTCCCCAGGACTACTTTTTTTATTCTTTTCAATACAGATATTAATACTACCCATCTAATGGGGTTTCTTTGAAGACTGAAATATTCGTCCTGGGGCACACACTTCATAAATCTTAGCTGTAATTATCATAGAAGTAAGTCAACAGACTTGAGAGTTTAAGTGTAAGTGGAGAATTAGTCCATACAAGAGCTAGGAATTTTCTTATTTCCAAGTGTTTTTTTTCCCTTACCATATGTTTTATGATAATAAAGATAAAGTTTGAGCCAAGAATTGTGGATTCAACAAACACTTTTCTTTTTCACACCAAGATAAAAATGAACGACTGTATATTGTAGCTAGCGTATCAGTCATTTATAATGAAGTTAAATAGTAATTATTTAAATAACAGCAATCCCCAGCGAAATTCTGAGTCCAAACTAACTTTCACCTATACTTTGGCTTCTAAATTATCACTCACTTCTCTAGTTTCCCACAGTCAATCATAGTGTTCTAAAGAAGTAAGAAGAATTTAATTATTAGCCCAAGAGAAACATACAATGGAGAAAAACACAAACATACAATGCAGTCCATGGATTTTTGGATGATCTCTTTTATTGGCATAGATCAGATCACCAGCTCTTAACCCAGGCTTCCCCCCACCAGAATGTCCAATATAATTAGTCTGAGGTGGGGGCCATGTATGTTTTTTCAAAGCTTACCAGGTGAATCTAACTAATATGAGCCAAGGTAAAGAGGTACTATTGTATATAATACTGAGATGATTTATATCAGTAAGTGAGCACTTAAAGTATGCATTATAATATTTAACAATTAACCAATAAGTCTTGGTTAATGTTTCATCTGTGGGAAAATAAGTTATGACTAAGATAAAGTTTGACTTATTAAAGAAACCCCCCCAAAATCTGTTAAATTTATGACATAATTATAAAATATTAGCCCAAATAAAATATTTCTATAACCACATAGCCAAGAATTCTTCACAGGAGGTACATGTTCACTCATGAGTTGAAAATAATGATCAGGTAAGAAGAATCTTTTTCACACACAATGATTAATACATACTTTTTACAATGAAGTTCTGTACAGAAATAGATTTGGAAATCATCAGAATTGTGGAGCACATAAAGAAAGCAGCATCTTTCTTCAAATTTAGAAATACTGAAACAAACAAACAAAAAAGCATTATTCAGAGAACTACCAATTCTTCTATGGTCCTATGATGAAAAAGAAATAAGTTTTAAATTCAATCCCATTTATATCTACGTTGTTTATAACAAGCAGTTATAAATAGCACTTTACAAAGTGACATTTCCTGCACCACACTACTAAAATTATTTACTCTTCTGAGAGGTGTCCTCCTCCTCATGTCTGCAGAGAGGTCTGCTCTAGGGTGTTGTAAGCACACGTAAACTACACATCCTTTCAACAGAGCAGGGAAAGGCATCCTGCCTACTACAGTATTCTGTGTGCTGGGAGGAAAAGCATAAATATCAACTGGCTGGCCGACCTCAGTGATTCTGGTGCTACGCAATCTGTAGAACAATGAAATGTTTCCAAAGCTAGGCAGGCAATTTGTGGAGGCAGTAAAAGCACCTCATTCGTTAATAGAGATTTTAGAGGAGTGAAGCAATGCACAAGTGCGCTCGGTTAGGACTCAGTGAGTGGCTGACTTTATGGCAATATGAAACAGTTTTGAGTCAGCCCACTAGGCCATGCTGTTTTATGCCAGAGATTGGCAACCATTTTCTGTAACAGGCCAGATAGTAAAATACTTTAGGTTTTGCAGGCCAAACCATGTAATTCTGCTGCTGAAGCATGAAAGCTGCCTAAGAGGATGCATAAATGAATGAACATGGCTATGTTCCAATAAAACTTTATTTACAAGACAGGTGGGGGACCAGATGTAGTCCATGGGGCATAGTTTGTCAACCCTTATTTTATGCCTTTGTGCCTGCTGTTCCTTCCATTTGGAATGCATGTCGTCTTTTACTTTTAAAAGAAACTCTATTCACGATTTAAGGCCCAGCTTAGACCTTACCTTCTCTCCCTGCCCTACTTCTGCCCTAAACAGAAAGACTTCCTCTTACACCTGTGTTTCTGAGTTTACTTCTTTCATTGCTCTTCTCACACTGTATTGTCATGAGTTGTTAAACGTCTGTTCCTCTCCCTGCTGGGCTGTGACTTCTTCAAGAGAGGAGTTGATGTCTTAGTCATTTTTGTATCTTTGGCAGAACAGGACTCAACATTTGACACGCAGCTCGTGCTCAGTTAATGCCCACTAACTCGAGCTGTGCAAGTTCTGAGGTGACGCAAGGCAAGCTGCTGACCTAGTTGGATTTTTTTCCATAGTTTGTCATCTCTTCTTTATGGAGGAGGAGGCCAGGAAAAATGAGCTCTCTTTGAAGTCACAGACTACAACTCAAGTTTCTCAGCATATAAGCCAGCAATAGTCAGATACTAGCAGCCTATGTCTAAGTCATAAATCACAACAACTGTTACATAGGGCTACCACACCTAATTAAAGAAAATGTATTCACTGGAAAATAGATATGATAAAGTGAAATTTACATTTACCATACTTTCTTAGTGGATTGCTTAAAAATGCAGCAATAAATAGTGAGTGCCTTGCTAATGACTGGCTTTAAAAAGTAAATATTAAGAGTACAGCTTTATTTGAGAAAGTATCGACCAAAAGATATATGAGTCAGTCCATCATCTTGCTTCTTTCTGTTCAGATCATTCATGAGGTAACAGGTAGCTTTACCAGGAGAACTCCAATTATTAGTGACTCAGACCGCTGTACCAATTTATGCTTTAATAAAACCAATTATTATTATTCCAAAAGCAACAGGATATTGCATAACCAGACTGCAAAAATCTGTTGTCTCTCATTGCTATGATGTGGGGGTAAACAGTGGTAAGCACATCTAACTTGGTTTGAAATTTGCAAGAGTTGATTCAGCATGAGCTTCAATAGAACAATTATTTAAAGACTTAACCACTGACTCTTGATTCTTTAAAAAAAAAAAAATCTTATTTCTAAATCCCAAGAAATGGCATTTTCTGAGCTACTGGCATTGGGACAGCAGTCAGAACTAAACCAAACTGAAGTTCACCACTGTAATCTCAAGATCATTGCAGGAAAAGTGACCTCACGGAAAGTTTTGTTTTGTTTTTTAAATGGACTCCTTATCATCTGAAGTTATTAATATTAGTGGCAGGGGCTGGGTGGGGTGGCTCACACCTGTAATCCCAGCACTTTGGGAGCCTGAAGCGGGCAGATCCCTGAGGTCAGGAGTTTCAGACCAGCCTGGCCAACATGGTGAAACTTTGTCTCTACTAAAAATACAAAAATTAGCTGGGCATGGTGTCGTGTGCCCGTAATCCTAGCTACTTGGGAGGCTCAGGCAGGAGAATTGTTCAGACCTGGGAGGCGGAGGTTGCAGTGAACAGAGATCATGTCAACTGCACTCCAGCTTGGGCGACAAGAGCAAAACTCTGTCTCACAAATAAAAAATAATAAAATAAAATAAAATAAATAAAATTAGTGGCAGGATATATTCTGGTAGATGGCATGTGTGCTTTGGACCCATGCAAGGGGAGATGAGTTCCTGGTATACCAAAAGGACAGAAAATCATCCTATTATATAAACCAACAGCTCCGCTAAAGAGGAACTCCACATGGCTGAGTGTTATCTACATTTTGATTCTGGTCCACAGTTCACATTTACCCCACAGTTACCATATTTTAAGTAGGTCATGAGCACAGAGTCAGCTCAACCAGCAGTGAACATTTTGTTGCAAATCTTTTCCCATTGGAGATAGTGACGCTGAAGAAGGTCGGGTGTTTCCACCAATTGAATGATTCTTGACATTCTTTGTATTTTAAAATCAGGATTAAAAGTTCTATCCAGCTCATGAATAGTGGAAAAAAATATCTTACAAGTAAACAAAATGTACCAAGGAAACTTACCTCACTCCCCTGACAGAAGAGGCACTAAAATTCCACTCATGTATACCTTTCTAGAACAACAAGAAAAAATAGAGTCATCCAAATGGAAAATAACATAACAACCATAATTTTTTTTAATTATTTTTAAAGTGATATACACAGTCATTTTTCCTGGTACACTATTTTCATGAAAGAATTATCTGGGTGGAAAGCACGATTCATTCTCAAGTCATAAGGGTAATGTTTACTCTACTTAGTAATTCCTGTACTTCAATAAAACAGCTTCCAAAAGATCCTAGGAGAATTAGTCTCATTAAATTCTAAAACTTGATTCTAGTAATAACTGTTGTGTGTTAATTTTTAAGTAAAAAAACTCAATGATCAAGGTGATTCTATTAGTACAGTTGAGAAATATTTCTTTTCTGAGAAAGATAAACATTAATTTGAATAACATCTCGGCAAGGTTTTAAAGATAACTATTTCTGAATTATCTTTAGTTAAGATTTCCAACTAAACAGGCGGCTCTATGTCTTCAGAAAGTAGTAGAGCAAGAATGTAGTGCCCATCATAACTACAAGGTATTGCTACCTAATTTATGCAAAATTCCATGTGCTAATAAAGTTTGAACATAAAAAATTTGATTGTCATACTATAAACATGGGTGATTTGCAGAGCGAAGGTAAAGAAAAATGTGGGAATTTATTTCTTGAGTTTATTACTAAAGCTAAGATAAAATTATTATCAAATTCACATGTCCCTAAATTAATTACAAAATGGATCATAATCCCTTTAAAAATGTGCGACAATATAAAATTAATAGCATAAATATTTTTACAGAAATAAAGTAGTTTATCCATGTGTCTAAGTTGAGCAAGTACAGTACAGCAATAAACTGACACTGAAATTCAATTCTATAAATTTAAAACAACCAGGAAAAGGAGTTCTTACCCACCCACTGCCAGGAGGCTGAGGTCTGGCCTGGGTTAATGAAATGGGTGGCAAAGCCTTGTGGCTCTGAGGTGGCCTAGAACCCTCCTTTTGGCTAAAGCAACTCAAAAGCCACAATTTATATCTAGAGCCCATAATTCTTTGCTAGGTCCATGCAACTTAAAATAAAAATAGATCCTCTCAAGTCAGATGTGAATTTACTAAAAAGCTAGTTTCAGTGCATATCAGTCAGGTCACGGGAATGTGACCTGAATGAGCACAGAGCAAATTTTGTTGCATGAAGTCCAGGAGGGAAGATACCATAAAAAGGTACTCATGGCATGTGGTGGCTCTCTTAACCAGAGTACAGAGGGAGTGAAATTAAAATAGCAGCCTCCAGCTTCAGCTGGTAATTTGGAAAGTTGCTTCTAAATCCTGTTGGCCTCAGGTGAACTTCTAAATATATATATGACCCAGGAGCTGCAGCTGTTACCTGTACACTACTTGTGTGCAATGCAGCCTATCCTCAGAGCCTGCAGCTGAGCTGCTTTCCAAGACCACGTCCAGGAGCAGGAGGTGGGAAGCAAGTGCAGAGCTGAGGCAGTATGCAAACCCGCCCCTGAACACAGCAAGTGGCAGATACTAACAAGACAGCGCTGGTAAAACGCATCTTCTATCAATCCTTTTCTGGGAACAGCTAAGTAGAAATTTTGGACTGGTTTCGTAGGAAAGGAGTGGAGTATTTCCAGAATGCTTGGTTCCTGAAAAGTTGCCAGTGCTGCCAGGGAACGTTCCATTTCAGTGATGTAAATAAAGCCCAAGCCCTGAGATGGAAGGTGGAAGGAGGCCTCCCTCCCCACCTACCTGTAGGACCCACCACAAGGAGGCGCTGATGAGCTACAAAGCCAACAGGTAGTTTAAAGGCTCCTGAGATCTGTCTGGGAATTAGGGAAAAGAGCCGGTCCAAAGGCAGCGCTAGCGATAATTAGCCCCAGCAGGCAAACCAACACTCAACCTAATTTAATCAGCACAAGCACCATTTTCTAGGAACGGGTTAGCTGCAGATCCCAGGCCCCAGTTAGGGCTAGAATAGGAGCTGGAAGTTAATGCTGTATTGACTGAAAGTGGCAGGAGTTATATTCCCTCCTTCTCCTCTGCTGATAAAAAATAAATTTTGCCCAGGTTCAGGTGGCAATGTTTATGAATGGTGAAATCGGTAAGTCTAAATTGGCCATGGCAAGTTTATTTGCCTTGCTGGGGATAGGTGTAAGCATGGTCATGTGATACAACTTACGGTATAAAGGAGAGCGCTTGGCCCTCCTCCCCGGGATGCCGCCTGTGTGAAGTGATTCTTGGAAGAGCTAGCTACTTAAGAACATGAGAGGAACACCAAGAGTATGCAGAGAAGCCAGAATTCAGAATTCTGTTGCTGAAATTTCCCTCAGAATCACCCCACCTCAAAATTTATTTTTTTCATCCAGGCTGGAGTGTAGTGGTGTAATCATAGCTCACTGTGGCCTGGATCTCCCAGGCTCAAGCGATCCTCCTGCCTCAGCCTCCCAAGTAGCTGGGACTTACAGGCACATATCACCAAACCTGGTTAATTTTTAAAAGTTTTTTTGTAGAGATGGGGGGGTCTTGCTACGTTGCTCAGGCTGGTCTTGAACTCCTGGCCTCAAGCAATCCTCCTGCTCTGGCCTCCCAAAGTGCCGGGATTACAGATGTGAGTCACCGTGCTCAGCCTATAATTTCTTGTAATATGAAATACCATTTATTTAAGCTGCTTTCAGCAGGGAGTTTGCAGCAGAAAGCATCCTTGGTGGATGAGAGCATCAAATCATCTTAATCTAGAATCTGGGGTAAGCATGTTTCCCTCATAAATTTCCTGGGCCTTCTGTGAGTGGCCACTGGCTGGAGCTGGAGTGAGGGAGAAGAATCAGCACTTAATCTTCCACTAGGCCCCTGCCTTTGCTTGATAATCCATAAGATAGGCCAAGGGTGCCCAAACTTCAACCCCTAAAAGGGGGGGGAAATTCTAAATAACCATTTAAAACGTCCTGCAAATAACTTCTCTCTTCCTCAATCTAAGTTTTTCTTTCATTGTACACATTCAGACTTTCTTCAATGACTAACTTACTTTTTAGCAGCAACTATTCATTCAACCAAGAGAGAACTGTTAAAAGATTGGGATTTCAATTAATTTTACCCCTGAAGGTAGAGTAGCTCTCTAAGAGTCCCTGGGCATTGGGAATTGGTATATAATGTGCTTAAAGTTTTGAAAGTTGCAGTATAAAGTATATACTAGCTCACAGAGCTATTTATTCCATATTTTAGAATAAAAATAGAGAAGGAGTGACTAAAGAAATAAGCATGATAAATGAAAAGCTACATTCTCTATTCTAATTTTAGGAAAAAATTTTAAACATTCTATGATAAAAGCAACCCATGTTTAGTTTAACATAAGACCTATTAAACTGGTTGCTTCTCTGTTAGTTACAGTTGTTTTAAAGTAACATGGTAATAATAAAGTTTTTTTGTTTTTATTGCTTGTCCTCCTTCCAATTTTACCACTTTTATTTTTAAAAACTGAGAAAATGGTAGTGATAATCAATACACTATGGTTAGAATCAGGGTTTGCAAAGAAATTGACATAAATTCAGAATGGAAACTGATACAAGAAAGCTTCAACTTTTGAACAAGGAGAATTTTTAGCACTAAAAGTTATAGGAAATAAGGACAACATAAATATAATTCTTCCTGATCAAAAGATGGTGAAAACGGAAAACGGACAGTCCTCAACTTAAATTTGTAACCCTATTTCATGCACTTGTTTATATCCTAATATATATCCTAATATTTCTTAGCATAATATAAAAATTGTCTCTGTAATTGTCACGAAACATAAGAGAATTAATACGAGGCTCACTTTACTGAGCAAAGAACCTCTAGGAAGGAGAAAACAGTAACAAATAGCTGGAAATAGTACTCATTTTCCAAAAATCTCTGGCTTACTTTCTGTTCTTTTTCTGTCTTCCAAATTCTTCTGGCTCTCTACTCCTTCTCTAGGCCTTGCTAATCGCTAATTCCTTTAGCCTCACTCTGTTTCCAAGTGTCCTTGGATAACCTTGCTCTTTTCAATCAAGCCTTTGAAAATCTCCTCCTCCAGTCCTGCTCTCGTCTCCATAATGTCCATGTCTTCTAACTTCTCTTAGTTTTGTAGTTTCCACTGGATGATTACTGTAGCTCAGTTTGTGAGAACATGTATGTATATACCTGCATACATATAAAACAATATAAATATTGCACTGCACTGTAAAGCAATATCACTAACATGTATATACATAGTTACATTGATTATTCCCAATTTTGCCACTGGATGATTCCACTTGGAGTCTTGCCATCAGTTTCAACTAAACACGTCCAAAATGAAATTCCTCATGATTCCTCTACAACTCAGGTTTTCCTTCTAAGAATCCTACCACCTTTATCAATGCAATCAAAACTTGAGTCACCTTATACCTATTCCCTCTTTTTAACCCTTCTTCCTAATTCGTGATTAAGTCATATACTTTTCTTTCCAAATCATCCATCCTTTTGCAGTCACAATTGTATTATTCCACTCTAGGATCTCTACCTGCCTCATATCTAGCTAGTTCCTCTACTAGTCTTCTCTGTGACCCTCCAGAACCTCAGACTTCAGAAATCAAATGTCAAGACCAGATCAATTTTATAGCTACACTAGCAACCATTATGGAGCACTTGTTCCAAGTCACTTAGCACTGTGCTAAATGATTTCCATTCATCCTCTCATTTAATCTTCACAACAATTCTATGAAGTACTATTATTCTCATTTTACATATATGGCAACTAAAGCATGAGGAGTTGAAGTGGATGCCTAGGCCACGAAGCATGCAAGAGCTAACGTCAACCTTCACACCTATGCACTTTGATGCTGACTCTGGGTTCATAATTCATATTCTGTTCTGCCTTCACGCCAGCTCTCAGATTTTCAGAAACGTGAGTGACGTCCTGTTTCCTACCAACACATGCTTAAAATTATTCTTCCTAGCTTACATAGCACTGTAGAGTTTTATGTCATCCTGCCCACCCAATCATATCTCCCACCTCCCTCAACATGTTTCCCCTTGTGGAAGGAGTCAGGCTCTCCCAGCCCCTGAACGTCCCATGCTTGCTTTCACTGTGGTGCCTTGGTTGGAATTCTGCCTTATTCTTCTAATCCAGTTTGTCTTCCCGTGTTCGTTTATCTCTTCCAGTTCAATGCACAGCCAAAGTACAGGTTCCACTTCCTTTAGAAAGCCTTCTCGAAGGGCTCCATGCCTCACTGATCCGCCTCCTCACTGAAGGCCACAGACCAAGAACCTATAGTGTCCTCTTCAGGAACCGGCACAGTCCCAAAGTCCACAGAACTCAAAAGAATGCTGGTAGATTGATTTGCTCTACTATCATCTCAACAGTGCTTTCCTCGGGTGTAGCGTGATGCATTCTAACATAATGAAAATGACATGTTAGAAATGTTGCTGATGGAGGTGCTGGGGCAATGACTTCTTTCAAAGTCTTCCCTCTATTACTTCACTCATGGAAGTGAGTCTCATGGGAAGCTATGTCTTAGCTGAAAGCCTGTCTTCAAAGTCCTTTGTCAAGGAAGTTTTCTGTTATGAATAAATTAGTATCACAAGTAACTTTTTCAAGTGTTTCTCCATACAATTGACACTCCTATTAATGAAAAAGAATCAAGCTTCTGACTCTGAACATAGTGGCAAATATTGGCATGTGTAATTTGGGGCTTGTTGGGTGATCGAAGATCCTTAAGTTACCACAACCTATTGGTAGAGTGTCTCTAAAATTCAGATGCAGCCAGTTCCAAACTGACTTGTAAAAGTGTCAGCTAGGACAGTGTTTCACAAACTGGGATTGGAGAAAGACCACAGTTCTGAAAGATGCTCCTCAGTATTCCTCAGTGCTACTAGATGGACTCGGTGTTGAGAATGTAAGAATGGATGGTTTTCTCCAAGCTTATTATGTAATTTCACGTTGCCAACATTTAGTGTGCCTGCTAAAATACTAAGTTACAAGACTTAACATGACCAACTTTATCTAAATATAGAACAAATTAAAATATAAATAACATGCATTCTGGGTGCTGTTTAGTATCTATTCATTTTAAACACAAGACAATGCCCTTCCTAGAAACTACAGCACTGGGACCAGTGATTTCTTGCCACTCTGATAGAGGTCACAGGGCCTGGCCATGATTGACATCCAGGAAGGATCTGTCCCAGCTGACTTGAACGTATCAGAACATGGGACATTCTTCTTGCTAGATTATGGACATGCTGTGTTGTTTTCCTGTTGAACTTCCTAAGGTGGTGGTTCACACATGTGAGATCTGAGTGTACCTCATATAATTGTCCTCAGTAGGTCTGACATGCAGATTAGGAATCTGCAATTTATTTTATTTTATTTATTTTTTGAGACAGAGTCTTGCTCTGTCACCTGGGCCAGAGTTCAGTGGCACAATCTTGGCTCACTGCAACCTTTGCCTCCCAGGTTCCAGCAATTCTCCTGCCTCAGTCTCCTAAGTAGCTGGGATTACAGGTGTGTGCCACCATGCCCAGCTAATTTTTGTATTTTTAGTAGAAATAGGGTTTCACCATGTTGGCCAGGCTGATCTCGATCTCCTGACCTCAAGTAATCTGCCCACCTCAGCCTCCCAAACTGCTGGGATTATAGGCATGAGCCACTGTGCCCAGCTGGAATCTGCCATTTAATTAAACCAGCTCCCTGGGTGACTCTAATGCTGGTGTTCCAGGGAACCACATCTTGAAAAGCACCATCCCCAGGAACCAGCTTAGCCATAAAGTCAAGGATGTAATAATTCTTGAGCTACTACAATTGAGTAATTTAGCATGTTTACATCTCTATTAAAGTTGTTATCAACCATGGCTGCACATCAGAATCATGGATAAATCTTCATAAAAATCAATGTGTCCAAGCTTCACTCTAAGTATAAAGGATTCCAACTCAGTCGGTCTCCTGAGATCCAGGGTATTGCAGATAATTCTGATGCAGAGCCAGGTTTGTGTACCAGTTCAACACCAACAACCTCCCAAATGATTACTCCCATGCCATTTAAAGAGCAAAGCAGGGTTAAACTCTGGGGTTTCAAAGTTAGGATTTAGTCCATATAATATGTACACTGCAGTCATTTATAATTGTTTTTGTTGTTATTGTAGTTAAGACATTGAACATTTATTATACACCAGGCTCTGTGAAATGCACTCTACCAAATTACTTCATTTAACCTTCACAACAACCTTTCGAGGTGGACATTATTACCTCATTCTATAGATGAGGACACCATAGCTTGGAGAAGACAAGTTGCCCAAGGGCAGTGGTAGGATTTGAATCCAGGTCTATTGATTCAAGTCCACATGTAAAAAACTGCAAGCCCATACTCCCAAATTTACTTCCTGATTCTACTTCCTGCTTTATTTTTCCCTTCTCACCACTGAATATACCTATACATTTATTTATTGGTTTATTGCCCTCTCTGAGTGGAAAGCAAGCACCACGAAGGCACGAATTTCACTCATTTTGGACACAGCTGTTTCCCCTAGGTTCTAACACCATGTCTGGTAGTGCCTGTCCAGAGTAAGTGCTCAATAAATATTTATTAAATGAGTAAGTTGATGAATAACGGTTAAATAAAATTATAAGGGCATTCTGAGAAACAGTTACAAGAAAGAAAATAAATTAACGATTTTTCCACAAGACTTCTCTCATATCTGTTGGTTTATCCTGTGGACTGAAGCCAGGTCCTGAAAATGTCTGTTTTTAAAAAATAGTAGGATGATTTGTACATGCATTAAAACTGATGAATATAGAAGTGGAAAGGCTTATCCACATGACTGCTATGAACGGAAGTGAGACTGTTTTAAGATCCTTCTCAAAATAGGTGGTCGCACAGCCCACCTCACTTTGTGCACAGCACACACTGAGTCAGTGGCTAATCTGAGATTTAGCAACTACTTAGATAACAAAACAGCTAGATGTAATGATAACTATAATGGTACCAGTGTAAGATTAAAAGTGGCATCATTCTGACAGGCTTCCTAAAATTAACATATGCATCTTTTATGTCAGGTATTTTAAGTATTAGTTCTTTGGTGCATAACTTACAGCATGAATTTACAAAAGAGAAATATTCCAATTCTGAATATGCTTTGGATGGTTATGCCATCTATAATAAAAATCCAAATAGTTCAATTATATTTTATTAATATTGATGAAAATTCATAATTCAAATTTATCAAGTTTTATAATACAGAATGCATTTATGCCAAGACAGACACACAGCTGAGCTATTTCTTCTTAACTAACACAGACATTTGCTGGAGTATGTAAATGCTAGAAGGGTGTAAAGTTCTTCATTACTAATGCTCTTGTGTTAATAATTGCACAATTTACCTTGTCATCAGGAAGCACGTGCCAAATAGAGATTGTCTTTTCCTCAACTTCATTGTTGATGGACAAATAAGAAGGCTGATAGATTTTGGTTGGTTCTAATATTAATACCTTGAAAAGATAAGGCAAAGAAACTAATATCAGTGACTTAAGATTGAAACCACTTAGAGCTGCTGTAACACCCCACCACCAACATAAAGGATTATTGGATGAGCTTCTGAGTCTGTTGCTGGAGTAAACCATTTCAACTTCTGATTGCTGTTATTCCTATAAATCCTTCAAGCATTTTACAGTATTTATCAATTATCATAAGGTTCAATAATGCATCACCTTGTATTGCTAATAAACTTAGAAATAAATTTTTGAAGTCCATATATGGGCTCAGCTATCCTCAGAGAATCTACTAGCAATAACTTTTAAAAATCTTCTATTTTATCATGTACTACATAAGCTATTTCTATAAATATAAACGTGTCAAAGAAAGACAGAAAAGGTCCATACATAGAACGTCACATCCTTATTTTAGTTTTCTGCTATCACACTTTATCATACAGATGTAGTAGTATGGTTTTCATACCCATGTAAATAAATTTAGAAATGGTTTTAGTTATTCCTGAGTTTTATATATAAACCAAAGAAACAAACTTAGCTATATGAAATAATAAACACGTTTTTGCACTGCCTTCCAGATGAAACTGGCATCTTCCATAATGATATATTTAGCCTTGTAAGAGAAAAACAGAAATAAAATTTGTTCCTATTTTGAAGTTCTATGAGGGGTATGTGATAAATGAGTTGAGAATCTCCATCAAAGGACTGCATGAAATATTATATTATTACTAATATCTCACATTTGGAGTGAATAGTACTAAAATAATACACATGCCCTGGTTTCAAAGGTGCTATGATTCATTATCTACTTGTATAGATGCTTAAAGGCATCTTCCTGGCCCAAATTTCCTAGGCAGACTTCACTAGGAAAGTTTAAAAAAGAAAAGTCAATACTTAACTATTAGAGAAACTGGAATAGTCTTTCTACTCTACTGCTTAATACTCAAGCAAATTACCTTTAGAACTAACCTTGAATCAAGCAAGTTTTCCAAATAAAAGTGGAGGAAAACTCCTTCAGAAGGCACCATCCATAAGGAATTACAAATTCATAATACAGTAAAACAACTCTCAGAAAGAAGGCAAAAGAATCTGGGCGTATTTGTTTTACTCCAAACTTACCCTAACGGTGTGTTTACTTAAGGTACAGGGAACTAGAGAAAGGGAGGTAGAAAAAACAATTTTTCTTTACTCTTTGAATATTAAAAATGTTAAGGGCTCAAAGAATTCTCAGTCAGGCTCTAGCTGTGAAAATAAGATGGGCTATACCACAAAAAAACACACGGTGAGAGCCCATAAGGGAACATATTCGGACTAAGGAACAAACTCACCCAGTGAATCAAAATCTTAATTCCAATCAACAGAGACATAAGCGGTAATGATGAATAATGAAAATCATTTTCCCATCTAAACTTTGCAGAAATGGTGCTCTCATATCTGAGTATCGCAATGTATATGAAATCAAAATAATAGAGAATAAAAGGTGGGTTTCCCAAAACATCATCCAACTCTCTTCATTGACAAGTGAGAATATACCCCGTTCCCAAATTATGTGGGCACACTATTATATTCAACAGAAGAAAAGAAAAGCACCAGCTCCTCTCTTGTTAAATTATGTCTTTATTGTCATCTTAATACTTCTAACAGATAAAATCTAGACTATGTGTCCGTAACTTGAGACATGAAATAAAAACAAGGTTGTAACTATCACTGTCTTAATATTTGTTGAGCTCTTTGCTCTATCCTTGAAATGACAAAATGTGAGAAAGGCATAGCACACATTACAGAGGTCACAGAAAGGCTGGGAAACAGACCAGGGAATGGAGGCAATTTGATAAAGCCTTAAAGCTAGATATACCTCACTTATTAGTTTATATATTCTTGCTTTTAGTTTGTTTTTTAGGTTAATATTATAATTAACTGCTAATTTCATGTATCTGAATCAAAAAGGAAAACTGCAAGGCCTATAAAGAATACATATTAACCAGATGTTTAAATTTCTACAGGGTCTTTGAAGTACCATACTTCTCTCCTTCCTCTCTCCTGACATTAGATAATGAGTTGATGGTCTCCAAACTTTTCAATGTAAGAAGGAAAGAAAATATATCAAGAGGAGAGCTAAGAAAAAAGAATAAATTAAAGTGATAAATGATGGTACCATTCAAATCATTTCCCAAGTAAACTTTCAACTTTCTTTTGCCCAGAGTCACAGTTAATTCTTGGAGAAATGAGAATGAATACAGTATTGAGATAAATAAAAACAATCAAATAATATTTTCTAAAATAGGCCATCCTGGATTTTATTAGATCATTTCAAAAGAAGGATAATGTTATCATCCTAATCAACACCTACTGCAACCTTTGTAGTGTGAGCCACGGAAGATGCTATGCTGAGGACACGACAAGTTGCAGTGACCAAGATCACCCTACAAGTACCAAAAGGCTGCATTTCTCTATGAGGGAGAGCATTGGTGGCAAATTCCAGAAGTGGTTACAACTTATTACCCAAATACTGGTCCTGTTTTTCTGCTATGCTATCATGTATATTAAGATTTAAAAATCATCTATATGGTTTCCATTATTTTTCAAAGCAATATCTTTACAGTTTCTGCAGTGCTTCATCATACATGTAAATATAAGAAAACAATCAAGTGGTTAATTCTAAAGCAATTTCCATTAAATTTGGAGCTTCTTGGGAGACTGGCATTTTCTGGAACTCACACCGGTGAAGTCGTTGTAGGAAAACTCAAGAACTACAAAATCGTACAGTTTTGTCCTCTGTGTAACAACAAACTATGGAAAAGAAATTTTGAGCACCTGAGTTATGAATTCTGATGTAGGAGTAGTATTTAGAGATGAGTGGGAAAACACTGCATTTTAGAGTCTTGTCACAAAAAGACCTCAAATAAGCCACAAAGTTTCAAGAAGGAAATGGATTGCTGAGAAAAATCAAATATGCCATAAATATGTTGGCATGATAACACCTATGTGCCTACCACTCACAGATAACTAAGTGTTAACATGCTGTCATATTTGCTTCGAAATGTTTTCTAAAGAAATGAAATGTTGCAAATAAAGTTGAGGTCCTCAGGATCCCTTACACAATTATATCATCCCCTTCCCAGATAAAATCCCAGAATATTCAGCAATTCCCATGCCCACCAGCAGGCTCTAAAAATGCTCTTGTCTCCACAATGGTGTCAACTGTTGTAAAATGTTTTAATTCTCTGAGTCCAATGGGCAAAAAAAAATAGTGTCTCATTTAATTTGCATTTCTTGACTAACCAGAAGTTAATTATCTCTTCATATAAATTTTTTCTTCTTTTATTTATTTATTTATTTATTTGAGATGGAGTTTTGCTCTTGTTGCCCAGGCTGGAGTGCAATGGCATGGTCTCGGCTCATCGCAACCTCTGCCTCCCAGGTTCAAGCAATTCTCCTGCCTCAGCCTCCCGAGTAGCTGGGATTACAGGCATGTGCCACCATGTCTGGCTAATTTTGTATTTTGAGTAGAGACAGGGTTTCTCCATGTTGGTCAGGCTGGTCTCAAACTCCCAACCTCAGGTGATCCACCCGCCTCGGCCTCCCAAAGCCCTGGGATTACAGGCATGAGCCACCACACCTGGCCTCTTCTTATTTTATTTTGCTTATCACTTTATACAGGATTTTTTTGCATATTAGGCAAATTGACCATTTTACAGTTTTATAAAACATTTTCTCCCTGCCTAGCAGTTTCTATTTGGCATGTTCACGGTGTTTTTTTCTGTTTTGTTTTTTTTAATCAAACAAAAATATCCATTTTTTTATTGAAATCAAATTGGTGAATATTTTCCTTTGGGACTTATAAGTCCCTTTCTTGCTTAAGGATGCCTCTCTCAACTGGTGTTTATACCTATATTCTCCTAACTTCTCACTTAATATTTTCCGATTTATATTTTATATTCACTTATTTACATTTATGACAGACAACTGTCAAATATTTTTTATATTCACTTATATTTATATTATGACAAATTCATATGAAAAAAATCTAAATGGGCTCAAAGTGACTAATTTGAATGGTTTCCTTTCATAGCCAATTTTCTAGTTGATCAAGTCAACAGTCAATTAAATACCTGAATTCTACAGTCTCTTCTTTGACTACATTTACTGCTACTGAGAGCAGCAGCTAGAGGCACGCTGCCAGCTCATTCTAAGGTAAGTATTTTCCTAGGCTACACATTATCTAGGCTAGAAAATGAAGTGTTTCAGTTAGAAAGGCTTTCGATTAAAGACCCTGCTGAGCTCAAGGCTTCATCTGGAAGCAAGAGTAAAGCATGCTCATGTGAGCAATGGATTTAGTTAAGTGAAGTAGATGATCCTATCAACAAGAACTAGAAAACCAGATTTTGCAAAAAGAATTGAGAACTGTCACCACCTCTGAGTATGGAAGATAGAGATTAGAGAGCTCAAAGAGATTTACGGCATCACTTTGATGTGGAAAGAAATTTGTACATACAGCAAGTTACCAATAATTCTTGAATTGGATGCTGGACGATATTAAGAACTATCAGGAGAGGCATGGCACCATCTGAGAAGAGCAATAGGTGTTTTTTTAGTGTGTGTGTGTGTGTGTGTGTGTGTGTTATACATTTAAATCTGTGTATCTGAAGTCCACTAGAGACTACTCAAAATGAGTTGCAGACCAGAAACTGCAAGTCATTATTTCCCATGGTCTAAAACGTTGTAAATAGTGATTGGGTAATGGGTGGTGGGGATGGGATAACAATGCAGGTGAGCCTGATACTTTTCACCACAGTACGGGAAGTAATACTGAAGACCATGTCAACGCAACTGCAGTATTAAGGAAAAGCATCCATTGGGCTGGCCTGAAGCTAAGCCAAGAGACAATCTTTGCATTGCTTAGGAAGTACACTTCACCACTTATCAAAAGGAACCACCCAAATTCCATGGCAAAACATAAAAACAGATCTCATTTATCTGATTTTGAGAAGTTATTTTTAAAAGTAAGCTATAGCAAACCAATGTGCAGGAAATAAAGATATTAACCAGATGACTGCAGTTTTAGGGCACAAAAATCAGCCCCCAAGCACTGTTACAATCACAGTACAAGATGTTCTTTAAATAAAGAAATGTACTTAGATTTAAAGGAAGAGTACTCACTGGAAACCTAACCACAGTAACATCTGTCTTTGTGGCCTCGACCAGGAAATCCATCCAAAAGTCCACAAGTTCTTGCTTGGCCACAGGCTGTTCTGTGGTCAGTTTCACAAAATGCTTATATATCAAAATTGTCTCTACAATAGACTTGAGGTACCTGAGAAGTAAAAGATATAAAACACATAACAGACAAATTTAGAACCACCTGTTCCCATGTATCCCAGTCTAATTCTGTAAATGTAATTTATATATGACATTAATAGTCATGCATTCAGATTCACCAAACGTTATTCGTTATTTGTTACATATCATGTACTTTCATACTTTCTTTTTTCTTTCTTTTTTTTTTTTTCTGTTGAGAAAGATTCTCGCCCTGTCACCCAGACTGGAGTGCAGCGGCGCAATCTTGGCTCACTGCAAGCTCCGCCTCCCGGGTTCATGCCATTCTCCTGCCTCAGCCTCCTGAGTAGCTAGGATCACAGGCGTGTACCACCACGCCTGGCTACGTTTTGTATTTTTAGTAGAGATGGAGTTTCACCATGTTGGCCAGGCTGATCTCGAACTCCTGACCTCAATCTGCCTGCCTCGGCCTCCCAACATGCTGGGATTACAGGTGTGAGCCACCGCGCCTGGCCATGCTTTCACACATTATCTCATTTCTATCTCACAAAAACTCAATAACGTTGGTTATTTTATCCCTATTTTAGAGATGAGGAAACAGGCTTAGAGGGCTTGGTAACTTGGACTAGGGCCATACATGTAGTTAAAACATGAATTTTAAAATGCCTATATTCTATTCAAGGAAGTAGTTAATGCATTTGTTTTTAATTATGCTTCTTTGAGGAAGCTTTCCTAAATAGACACTTCATAAGAGATCATTATTTAGCTCTGAGGCAACTCAGCTTATATATTATACGAATACCCTCAAACCTAATAAGACAGATGGTGCCTCAAAAGAAAAAGTTAGGAAAAATGAGGAGTGGGATAATTATAGGTGATAATGGCTATGCAAGCGCTTTATGGACTATAAATATGGAAGTTAACATTCCATAAAAATTAAGTTAGTAAACCTTAAGGCACTGTTTTGCGGCTGTGAGTACCATCGCATAGAATAGTGCCTGTTTTCTTGCTAACAGAACCAGGATGCCTAAAATACTGCCATCAGAATGGTCATTGTAAAGAAATAGCAAATGTGACTCAATATCATGCATGCATCTATTAATTCCTTTATTTCGTATCATTTGCTGAATGCCTACTGCTGCACACAGTGCTGTGGGGATAAATATCAAAAGATGTTATAACACCAAGAATAAATATCCATGGAGATATGATTAAACAGAGAGACAAGTTAAAAAGCCATACACTAAGAGAGTATTAAGAGAGGCATAACTAAAGAATGACAGAAACACGAAAGAAGGGACTTGGGTGTGAGGAAGGGCTCTAGGTCAAGGTCAGCTTTATGAGCAGGTGTGATGGATGAGTGTTCCCTGGAGAATGTGTGCATTGTGAGAGGCATGCTCAGCACGTGCTCAGACACTCATGCATGAAACCGGCAGTGTGGTATGAAGAGACAGCAGTGTAAACCCAGGGGTGTGACAAGAGCTGAGGCTGGAATGCCTAAAGGCAAATCTTGTTTGCTAAGACAAAATGATGGACCTTATCCCTTAGGCTGTGAGGAACAATTAAACTATACTGATTTAAGGATTTCAGTGCAGGCAAAGTGTCAGGTGTGCATTTTTGAAAGATCACTGTGAGCTTTAGAAAGATCCCTGGGGAAGACTGGCTAAAGGAGACCTGAACATAAGGAAAATTCTTTAAAAAGTCATGAGGGTCTAACATGGTGGTCTCTTCCTCACACCGTTTCTGTTATAAAAACAGGTAAGTCGGCTGCCTGGGCTCTGAGCAGCTCTGAAGAGGCTTTCACTATATCATGGTTAGCCTTTTAAAGTCTTTATAGCTAATGGTTAATCGCTACATGTGATACTAATAAAATTCTTTTCTTTTCCTTTTCTTTTTCTTTCTTTTTTTTTTTCTTTTGAGATAGAGTCTTGCCCTGTCACCCAGGTTGATATGCAGTGGCGCGATCTCGGCTCACTGCAACCTCTGCCTCCTCGGTTCAAGTGATTCTCCTACCTAAGCCTCCCAAGTAGCTGGGATTACAGGCATCTGCGACCATGCCCAGCTGATTTTTGTATTTTTAGTAGAGACGGGGTTTCACCCGGTTGTCCAGGCTGGTCTCAAACTCCTGAGCTCAAGTAATCTGTCCACCTCAGCCTCCCAAAGTGCTGGGATTACAGGTGTGAGCCACCACACCCAGCCAACATTGTTTTTCAAAATGGTCCTGAATACAGATGAAATTTTGTTTCCACCTCTCCAATTACCACATAGATAATGATGAGATGTGGGTGTAGTACTCCAAGAACAATTTGAAATTAGAAAAACATACATATATAGGAAACACTCAAATGTGTCAGTCAAATCCTAAGTAAGAAGAAAAGAAAAATCAAGAATGAGAATTCCGAAACTGAGATTAGATCACAGAGGAAACAAAGGGCATATGTTTGGAGTAGAGGTCTAACAGCTGTAATGGAAATGTGGTCTCAGGCCCCAAACATAAGTTATATTTGCAGGTGCAAAATGCGTGACCTCTGCATGATTTACATGGGTGACACTGGCCAACCTGGGTCAGTGGGTTGGTCAATGTGCAGGAAAGGCAAAGTCAGGAACCTGCTGACATCACCTATGTCCAAAGTCATCAGAATTTATGTGTAATACATTTTATGAATATCACAATTTTCCTCTATATTCTGCATTTTATTTTATAAGCAAATAAAATCATCTGATTGTCAGTTCAGTAAATACAATGTGGGAACAATATGGAGCTGTTTATTAAAAATAATTGTATCAACATATAATAGCTAATTATTACCACGCTGGTGTCTTCAGTTTAAAAAGCTTTTCAGATGCTTGAATGACTCTCATGTGGTCATTGGCTAGGACACTGGCCCCCAGAAAAAATCCAACTTCCCAGTAGCTCTGGAGTTTCTCCAAGTTTCCCTTTTTACCAAGAAGACTACTTAGCTTCACCCCTAGAATACAAACAGGAAGGAGAATGTTACAAACACACCCCAAACAGGTAGAACCAGGTTTTCACTAAAAAGTAAAATTAAGCTTTCATTCCTCTCTTCAGATTAAAACAGCTTTGTTAAGTTTCTGATTATTACGGTGGTTTCAGTTCACCGTAAAAATAAGTCATAAAAAGGAATGGAACACTGAAACATACAATTACACCACAGATGAACTTGGAAAACATGCTAAATTAAATAAGCCAGACACAAAAAGACAAAGTTTGAGTGATTCCACTCACAAGCGGTACCTATAACAGTCAAATTCCTAAATGTGGAAAGCAGAATAGAGCTTAGCAGGGACTGGGGGAAGAAGGGAATGAGGAGTGATAGTTTAATGGGTACGGAGTTTTAATTTGAAAAGATAAAAAAGTTCGGGAGGTAAATAGTGGTGCTGGCTGCGTAACAGTGTGAATGTTCTTAATGCCACTGAAGCGTGTACTTCAAATTTTCAAATGGAAATTTTTGTTATGTACATTTTATCACAATAAAAGCTTGGGTGAAAAAACAATAGTAAGTCAGACTAAGCAGAAAGGTACACAGAAGAAAGTGAAAATTAACTTCTAATTTGAAAACCCAAGCAAAACTGCTATGGTCACTTTAATGTACATAATTTTCCCATAGAATTTGTATATATGTCAGTATATGCACAAATTAAAAGGCAATAATACAAACATTGTTATGTAACCTTCTTTGTCTTTTATAACATGAATTCTTAAATAACTTAAAAGGGAAATCTCACCTTTTTTATGCTGAAATTCTATCAATTGAAGTACGAATGTATACAGTATATATATTTTGCAAGAGTAAAATGCTATAATAGTTTTAGACACAAAAAGTTACATACCTAAAACATAAAAGAAATAAGGAAATATGCTGGTCGTGGTGGCTCACACCTGTAACCTCAGCACTTTGGAGGGCCGAGGTGGGAGGATTGCTTGAGCCCAGAGGCACTAGACCCGCCTGGGCAACACAGCAAGATTCTGTCTCATGAAAAAAATTTAAAAATCTAAAAAAAGAAGAAAAAACAGAAAAAAAAAGGAAATAGACTGACAGATAATACTGTCTTGTTATGTCACTGTCTTAAAAGTCCTGAAATCCAGTAATATAAATACTCCAACTTTGTTCTTTTTCAACACTGTTTTGGCACTTCTACGTTCCTAATGTTTCATCATATATTTTCAATTCTACTGTGTCTTGTATTATTTTTGCATTTTATAAGTATTTGTTTGCTTAAAAAGAATATGTCCTTGTAGCACTGTTTGGTGCCACTAACATCCACCATATTAAATGGTTGGGAAAATTATCTGAGATTTAGGAATAAGGCAAAAAGGTAGGACGTATCATTTCCATATCATATGGGAGGATAAGGCCACTCAAGGACTGTCTCGGGCAAGTGAAGCTAGTTCATCTCATTATGTACCACTTATTAAAGGCCTCAGGCGTACCAAAGTTTACTTGTTAACCTGCAGATTTTTGTCCAGTAGAGATGCAAATTTCTGTAGAGTGGAATGGATGAATCCCTAAGATTTATGGCCTGTGGACATAAAACAGCTTTTTTCCTAATCAGACTCAGATATCTTAACATTTCTTTGTTGTCTATGAATAGAAATGTTTTTTTGAACTGGACATTCCATCTTACTAGTTTCCATATTAGTTGAGTTAAGTAAAATATTTTATATTTGCTGAGGGTCATGATTTTATATGTGTCCGTTTTATATTTGAGGAGAGTCATGATTTTACTTTTGAAAATTATCTGTGAATGAAACAAAATAACTTTTAAAATTTTCATGTTACTTTTATCATATAATTCCACTCAAACCACAAGTATTTCAGGGAAAATGTCCATTTGGGAATTCTTCATATTCTGTGAGGGTAAAGAGAGAACAGCTTTGCCACTGCTGTTTCATGAGATGAAAAAAAATTACACACGCATAGGACAATATCCACGGTCTTCTATCTGGACATAATTGTGCTGCTGTTGTTTTTGAGACAAGGTCTCACTCTGTCGCCCAGGCTGGAGTGCACTGGCACGATCACTGCTCACTGTAGCCTTGAATTTCTGGGCTCAAGTGATCCTTCCACCTCAGCCTCCCAGGTAGGTGGGACTACAGGCACGAGCCACCATGTCTAGCTAATTTTTGGGTTTTTTTTCTGGAAAAACAAGGTTTTGCCACGCCAGTTGAACTCCTGGGCTCAAGTGATCCTCCTGCCTTAGACCTGCTAGCTGAGAAAACAGATGGTACCACAACTGGCTAATTTTTAAATTTCTTTGTAGTTTTTACTTTTTTTTTTTGGAGAGAGGGTCTCACTCTGTGGGCCAGGCTCGTCTCGAACTCCTGGGCTCAAGCAATCCTCTCGCCTTGGCCTCCCAAAGTTCTGGAATTACAGGCATGAACCCAATAATTGTTTTAAAATAAAATTTCAGATGCACTCTTGAACCTCAGAAGTTCATTTTGTGGTGGTGATATTTGGTTTTGGCCTTGCCATATATTTATCACATGATCGTGACACCCAGTCAGCATTTGGATAAAATGTATATTTTTGATGGCAATTAGTATTTTAGCATATGGACGTATCACAATTTATTTACCCAAATGTAGATGGGTGGCCATTTTTACTACTCTACATTCTTGCACACACAGCTTTGCGTATTTGCTCAATTATTTCTTTATATTAAAGTTCTAAACGTGGATTTGTTAGGGACAGAAGACATGCCCATTTTTAGTGTTGATGTATTTTTGCCAAATTGCCCTTAGAAAATGCTGTACCAATTTATACTTTCACTGGAGGCATCTGACAATAAGCTCTTACCCACAGCCTTCCCAGTGAGGGAGACTATCACGTGCATTCATCTTTACCAATCTGACAGAGGAAAAAAAGGAACATTGTCTTTTTTAACCACTGAGACTGGCTCTCTTTTCATGTTTGTATTTCTTTTGTGAATGAGCATTTATGCTCTTTGCACAAACTTGTTTCTACATGAAGAGATTAATCTTTTAAGTATGGAGTTAAGAACATGGTTCTAATTTTTTATATTTAGAAGTCCGTTCTCTTTCTCTTCCTTTCTCTCTCCCTCTCTCTCTCCCTTTCTCTCTCTCTCTTCCTTTCTCTCTCCCTCTCTCTCTCTCCCTTTTTCTCTCTCTCTCTCTTCCTCTCTCTTTCTCTCTCACACCCACACAGAATATAGAAATAAACATCTTAGTGCATAAAATTTGTTTTGTATTTAGGATTTTCTCCATAGGATAGAATTTCAGGAGTACTGTTATACTTGGTTCCAGACTACAATATTTTAGGCTCTTCATTCATAGGGAAAATTAGTAAAGCACAATTCGTGATGTTCAGTTGTACCTTTTAACCAAGTCCTTCCAGATCAATACTTTTCTCTATTTAAAATATTTTGGTTGAATTTGTAAGCAATGAGCAATATGTCATTTCTGTGTTAACAACCAGTTCACCATTTATTTGATTCAGTTGCATATTTATGCAATTTAAATGCTGACAAAGTTGTCATTAAAATTGGTTGACTTACACTGAGGACTTTTTAATAGTTTAGTTTTTATCATAGTCTTATCACCTTGCAGCTGTTATTATGTTCAAGGCTGTTTTAGTGGAAAATGGCAGACTTTACTGAACACTCAGATGCCTAGCACTGTGTGTACTGAAAATGTTAACTCTCTGAATCTATACACCACCACAATGAGTTAGAAATTATCTCCCTTTTGTGGTAAGGAAAAATAAACCCGGAGAGGTTTATCAACATGTCTAAAGCCATACACCTCATAAGTGGTAGAGATTAGATCCTTTTTAATTTTCCATTATGAAGAATCTCAAACATACATCAAAATTAAAAAACTACAATGAATGACCATATTTTCAACAATCATTAACATTTTGCTATTGCTTCATCTCCCTGAATATTTTTGCTGAACCATTTCAAATTAAATTGCAGATATCATGACATTCCACTCTGAAATAATACAGCATACACCTAAAAAGTTTCCTCCATATCCTATTCCATTATTGCACCTAACAAAAACAACTCACTGGTATTATCTACCATCTAGTCCTGATTCAGATTCTTGGATTGACTCCCAAATGTCTCTTACAGTTTTTGTTTTTCCAAACCAGAATCCAGCCAAGGAACATCAATTGCATTTAGTTTTTATGCTAAATCTGTCTCTCTCTCTTTTTTTTTTTTTTTTTTTTTTTGAGAAAGAATCTCACTGTATTGCCAAGGCTGGAGTGCAGTGGCACAATCTCTGCTCACTGCAACCTCCAACTCCCAGGTTCAGGTGATTCTCCTGTCTCAGTCTCCCAAGTAGCTGGAATTACAGGTGTGGACCACCATCCCCGGCTAATTTTTGTATTTTTTTAGTAGAGGTGGGGTTTCATCATGTTGGGCAGGCTAATCTCTAACTCCAGACCTCAAGTGAGGCCCACGTTGGCTTCCCAAAGTGCTGGGATTACAGGCATGAGCCACCGCATCCGGCCTCTAAATCTCTTTTAATCTAACCAATCCCTCTACACATTTTTTTATGACCCTGACTTTTCGAAAAGGCAAGGAGTGCTATAGTGCAGGGTCCCCAATCCCAGGGCCACGAACAGGTACTGGTCTGTGGCCTGTTAGGAACGGGGCCACACACAGGAGGTGAGTAGCAGGCAACTGAGCAAAAGCCTTCTTCATCTGTATTTACAGCCATTCCCCATTGCTCTTGTTACTGCCTGAGCTCCGCCTCCTGTCAGATCAGCAACAGCATTAGATTCTCATAGGAGCGTGAACACTATTGTGAACTGCGTGTGTGAGGGATGTAGGTTGTGCGCTCCTTACAAGAACCTAATGCCGATGATCTGTTACTGTCTCCCATTGGCCCCAGATGGGACCGTCTAGTTGCAGGGAAACAAGCTCAGGGCTCCCACTGATTCTACATTATGGAGAGTTATATAATTATTTCATTGTATATTAAAATGTAATAATAGAAATAAAGTGCACAATAAATGTAATGCGCCTGAATCATCCCTGAACCACCCCTTGCCCCTGGTCCATGGAAAAACTGTCTTCTACAAAACCAGTCCCCATTGCTAAAAAGGTTGGGGACTGCCGCTCTAGTGTTCTCACATTCTGATCTGTCTGATGTAAATTCTTGGGATTATTTAACTTATTTCTCTAGAGCTTGTGATTCCTATTCAGCCAACTTCAGATCTTAAGATTCAAGTTAAACATTTTTGGTGAGAATATTTCACAGGAGTTGCTGTACACTCGGCCGGGTGCAGTGGCTCACACCTGTCATTCCAGCACTTTAGGAGGCCGAGGTGAGCAGATCACTTGAGGCCACGAGTTCAAGATAAGCTTGGCCAACATGGCAAAACCCTGTCTCTACTAAAAATACATGGGCATGGTGGCACGCACCTGTAATCCCAGCTACTTAGGAGGCTGTAGCATGAGAATCGTTCGAACCTGGGAGGTGGAGGTTGCAGTAAGCCAAGATCGCACCACTGCACTCCAGCCTGGGAGACAGAGTGAGACTCTGTCTCAAAAAATAAAAGTTAAAAAACCAAAAAGAAGAACTGCTGTACACTTCATAGTCATCATAATAAAGTCCTAAGGGCACATGTCTGGCCACCCTATTATTAGTGATACAAGGATGGGTCACTGACAGCTGGGTCCCTCCATTCTACAGGTACATTTGTTCCTTTGTGACTGACAAGTTATATATGAGTCAGTTTTTGGTATCATGTCAAAGGGGTAAAACGAAATTTTTTTAAGTAAGCATTTCAATTTAAAGTTTTTAGTTCTAATTGATGATCCTTGCCAGAATCAATTATTTCAACATCACTCTCATTATCAGCTTTATCATTACTTTGTTAACTATAATAGCGTACTTTTGAAGAATACATTCTCTGGAAGAAGAATATATTTACTATGTAGTATACCTCAAGAAGAGCGGTTTTGTTGTTGTTGTTGTTGTTGTTGTTTTTTGAGATGGAGTTTTGCTCTTGTCGCCCAGGCTGGAGTGCAGTGGCACAATCTTGGCTCACTGCAACTTCCATCTCCCGGGTTCAAGAGATTCTTTTGCCTCAGTCTCCCAAGTAGGTGGAATTACAGAAGAGTGCCACCACACCCAGCTAATTTTGTAATTTTAGTAGAGATAGGGATTCACCATGTTAATCAGGCTGGTCTCGAACTCCTGACCTCAGGTGATCCACCCTCCTTAGTCTCCCAAAGTGCTGGGATTACAGGTGTGAGCCACCACACCCAGCCTAAGAAGAGCTATATTTCATCAATGGGATGAACTACAGTATTTCTGAAAGAAGAAGGAAATGTTCTTTCCTTATAACTTCTAATTTTCTGAAAAGTTGGTCACTTCCATAGGTGACAAAGGAGTTTTTCAGTGGTTGGTGATAGATTTTGTTTTGATTATTTTTCCTTGATTATCTCTAGTGACTCATGGATTTTTATGTACAGTAATATATATTTTATATTCAATATTTTTTAACGCTTACTGAAAATGATATTTAAATAGTGGTTTGTCTGAATTCCAAACATAGTGTTCTTTTACTATATCATCATTACTGTTGGAGACTCAAACCTCTAAGTCTGACTCTCATCCATAAAATGTCTCACAGTGGGAAAATTCCACAGAAGATGGAAGCATTATCTTGTATTTAGCTAAAGTTTGAATATTATTTTTAAGGCTTGTGAAGGTGAAAACAGGAAAAAGATGTAGGATATGCCTCTGTGTTTTTAAATCCTAGCTCTAAATAGCCTAAGCATCAATGATTCTTCAAAAACTGGAAAAGTAAAACACAGATCCATGAAGCAATTAGTCATAATCACAAACAAACACACAACTAGAATTAAGAGTCTTTGGGCAACAGAGCATGACAGTTAAGAATCATTTCTGTGTTACATTTGAGATCTTAAGATAATACATTTAGCTTCATATTGAGTGCTCATCTTAATTTTTAATTGTTTGCCCTTTATAAATAAATCAAAATTTCAAAAAGCATCTAAAGAACGGATTTAATAAGTAAAAGTCTGATTATTATAAGAACTCAGTAATTCAGAATAATTTGTATGTTTGCAGAGGCCAACAGGAGGAATGGGAGATATAAATTACTAGAAAAGCTGATTGGAGCATTTAAAGAAAGAATGAAACTATACGTATCTTTAAAATATGCCAAGTATGTTGTCTCATTTTTATTATATACTCTCAATTAACATCATTATTATATTAAACTACCAATTTATTTAGCCAACCTGTCTTTCCTTGAAAATCCATTTAATCCTCTTACCATATAAAAATTAACTTTAGCTCAATCAATGCTGATTAGCATAATTTGAGTTTTAACTATGTTTTCATTATTGAAGGACAATACAATTTAGAACACATACCACAGTATTTTAGAAGCCTAAAACAGTTCTCACGATAGCTAAAAATTCACTGTTAAGCCATATTTTAAGTCTATATATGTTATGCAATTTCCAAAATTTTAAACTAACTTTATATGTTTTCAAATGTTTGTACAACGTGTATTACAAGTGAGTTCTTCCTGAAAAAAATTAACATGTTTCTCTTACATATTAATCACACTTCCTCAAACCTCAGAGTTCTGACTATCTTAATAAGTATTTACCTTCAAAATGAAATTTAGAATAAGTACATTTTCAAACCATTGTCATTGCTCTGCCTACATATGCAAATCAGTGTCAATTCCTGCAATAATTTAGAGGCTTCAACAAAACCTCACCTTGAGTTAAAGAACAGAGCAATAAATGTATGACTGTATCAAAATAGAACATATATTCTGAAAAAATATCTATCTATTGTATATCAATAAAAACAATGGAAAAAAAGCAACAAAAGAGCAATAAAATATTTTAGAACACTGACATAGGGGTTTTGGCTAGCATAGAGTTTTAATTTAGTCTTAGACACAAAATTTTATTATAATCATAATTTCTGAAAAGCACAAATTGCAATGTACCTTCTCTGATTTCACTGAACCAATCAAAAGAGTTATTTCAGGCTGGGCAAGGTGGCTCACATCTGCAATCCTAGCACCTTGGGAGACCCAGGTGGAAGGATCTCTTCAGCTCAGGAGGTTGGGATTGCAGGGAGCCATGATCATGCCAGTGCACTCTGGCCTGGGTGACAGAGTGAGACCCAGCCTTAAAAATAAATAAATAAATAAAATAGCACAGGTTTTTGAAAAAAGCACTAGGAAAGCACAATCTAAGCCAGCCTGGGCAACATGGCAAAACCTCATCTTTATGAAAAATACGAAAAAATTATCTGGGTGTGGTGGTACATGCCTGTAGCCTTAGCTACCCAGGAGGCTGAGGTGGGAGGATCACCTAAGTCTTGGGGGTCAAGGCTGCAGTGAGCTGTGATTGTGCCATTGTGCCCTGAGCAGCAGAGTGAGACTCTGTCTCAAAAGAAAACAACAAAAAAAGAATTATTTCAAACAGACCTTTCTGCCTTTAATACCACTGCTATCCCACAGTAATAAATATTTTATCATTCTTTTAGTCTGGGCATTTAAAAACATAAACAAATAAACATTCTGACTTTAGTTAGCTTCAAAGATTCTCCAGAACATTACATATAGACATGAGCTCTTCTGAAATAATTTTTGTTTAAGTCTAGGATTCATTTCTCTTTAAGAAAAGTAAAAAGAAATTCTCCAGTTAAAGTGGGCCAGGTGCAGTGGCTGACACCTGTAATACCAGTACTTTGGGAGGCTGCAGCAGAACTGCTTGAAGCCAGGAATTCAAGACCAACCTGGGCAACACAGTGTGGCCACATCACTGTAAAAAAAAATGTTTTTTTAATTAGCCAGGTGTGTCAGTGCACGCCTACAGTCCCAGCTTCTTAGGAGGCCAAAGTGGGAGGATCGCTTGAGCTCAAGAATTCGAGGCTGCAGTGAGCTATGATCACACCACTGCACTCTTGCCTGGGTGACAGAGTGAGATCCGGTCTCTAAAAATAAATTTTTTTTTTAATTTTGAAGAAAAAAATTTTTCTACAATTCATAGCTTCACTAAGCTGAACGGGTTATTTTTTCCCTATGAAAACTAAGACTGAATATTTCTATGTCTGTAGTAACTCCTAAAAGAGTTGGAAAGGTTCTCTGAAAGGAGGTGGTTAGACACCCAATGGAGCAAAATATGATTCCCATAGACAGGATTCCAGTACCTAGAATCTTTAAAAAACGTGAGCAAAGCCAAAACCAAGAAAATCACTCGAAATTTGTTCACTATGATGCCCTAACTTCTTTAAATCCCCAGGGAAAGGCAGCAGATGAGCTAATGTCTACAGATAAAAGGAACAAAAGCACATTCTGTCGATGGCTATGATTCAAAGACCATTTGCTTAACCTGTTGCTCCTGGTGCTTTGGGAGGCTCTTCCCCCAACACCAGTGAAATCATAGAGACAGGTGTGCTTGAGAAACAGCTAAAAGAAATAGCAGAAGTTTTTGAAAAAAAGCACCATGAAAGCACAATCTAAAATAGGACATATTCCTGATGTCTCACAAAACACTAACATTATTTGGGAGTTAGGGGCTGAATGCAGAACCCATATCCTCAATATTAGTTTGAGCTAGAATATTAACCAGGGGGGCTTTTAGAGACAGATAAGAAAAACTAAAAACTGAATTATGTCCTAATATCAGGATTCTGTACAATAGTATGAAACACCAAACAAGGAGATATAATAAGTCTTTTTTTTTCTCTTTAGGAAGTATGAAAAGACAGAAAGCAAAAAATTTATCTATTCAGGATTCTTTTTCTTTGCACCAAGTTGGGTCTAGTTTCTTGATTTCCATGTAAAATACCAAGTTATAATTACCAACTTTCCGGAGCTCAAAGGAAGATTCAAACTGGTGCCCAGCTGCCAGGAGGAGGACCGCATAATTAATTCCTGACTGTAGTGTTGGCTCAGATTCAAATGCCTTTTTGAACCTATAAAAAACCACAAATGTACAAGTTAACTTTCTCAATCATGAAACCCTGGGTGTGTAATAGCTTCTGTTTGTATAACTCCAATGCCTGAGCAAGTAAAAATATTGCACTGGCCTTCACCCCAGAATCTGGTGTGCTATTAGCACTTAACGCTTCAGAAACTGCTTATCTTTGTCCACAGTTCTATTGCTTTCCCCCACTTAGCTCACCCTCAACCTACCTAGTAACCCTAGTCTTTTAAAAAATCCTGTCTTCAACTATCTACCAGAAATATGTGAATGTGAAAATTTAGTTACAAGGGCACTTGTTACAAGATGAAAAATTACTCTAAATATCCAATATTATACAGTGTAATATGAAATAACATATATTCCAAATGTTAGAAAGCAATGTAGTCATTTATGTTGTAGAAGCATGTTAAAAGTCAGAAGAAAACTAGTGTTTCCAAGTAAAATGTAGTCGTCTACTTGGAAGCCGTCATTCAGGGTGTGTGTGTGTGTGTGTGTGTGTGTGTGTGTGTGTGTGTATGTGTGTGTGCGCGCGTGCAATAAACATTTAAAAATGAGAACCCTGCACGTATTTTTTAAAGTGGTTTTAAAACTCTTAAAATATACAGAGCACTGAGGAGGTAACATACTGAAATGATCAATTATGTAAGAATGATATAAAAATGAAATAATGTCAATTATAAGATGAAATTAAGAAAAGCAGAGATTGTGTCTCTACACACTAATTTTGGCTCAGAGAGTTATAAAAAGACTTTTCTGAATATGCATAAAACCGAGTATCAACCTTTGAAAACACTTCAATATTTAAAAGGACTTCAGTGTTTGGATATTTACTTTATTTTCAAGGTAATACTTCCTAGGATACATTTAAGGGTTTCCTTACATGCATCATTAAACAGGCAATGATAGTCAATATAATTTCACTTAGGGGTACATAAAATCAGAAAAATAAAATAAATGCCCTAGTGACTAAGAGGAACTGCCTGAGGCCAACGCATGAAAAATGAAACTTTTATGCTTAAAAAAATCATGCTGAAGAAAATATAAGAACTAAATATCTAACAAATGACCATTTGATGATACCAAAAAAGGTTATGTGGGAAGAAATACATTACAATTCCAAGATAAAAGCATTCTCACCTAAGTCATAACTGTGTAAATAAAAAAAAGGAATACTAAACATAGTGATAGGTACAATAGTGTATATTGTAGGCACAATACGTGTATATTCTTGGCTTTGATACATACTCAAAATTTTCCATAATTTAAAATAAATTAAACACCAAATGAAAACAAAAAATATATTTTTCTGAATATTGAGGACCATGTCTCTTTTCTAAAGGTCTTGCTCTTTAAGCAGAACAAGCATCTCTGAATGGAAACAAAAATAACTATGAATCTTAACTAGTTGGCTCTGATAGTTATGTACCTATGGAATAAAAAAAAGGTACCACTGCATCACTATAGGTGATTAAAAAGCATTTTTTAATGTTTCCAGAAGTATACATGTTTCCATTCTAAAATGAAAAAAGTATATACACCTAGACTACAGATACTCGAAACTATATCAAGGCAAGTCACAACTTATAGGTCAACTTACAAGTCTTAGACTAACATAAGTCTCAAAGTTCTTTGTCTTTGTTCAGAGGCAAGTATAGTGTCCCAACAAAAAGGATTTAGGAGAAGAAAGAAGTAGACACTTCCCTTTCTACCAATTCATATCAAGATACGTAATATTTTTCATTAAATACATTATTGCATTTTCCCTGAAACCAAAGAACATGAAATGTCTCTCTTAAAGATATGAAAAGGAAGATGCAAAAATGAAGACATATCAAAATCAATCAATAAATATTGGCGAATATCTCCTATGTGCCAAAACCAACCCAAATGAATATTTGGGTTTATATCTGTTTTCTGTTGCCACAAACAATATATATTTTGTATTTTAAATGAAAATATAAATACCAATAAAATTAATAATTCACATTTTTCTTGAGCTCCCCTCCATCCATGAGACTAAATTGAATACTGTATTAAGGAAAAAGTCTTAATGTTTTCTGCAGCTTAAAAGAGCACATAGGTATATTACAAAAGAAATAAAATCCTGTCATATATCATTAGTATACCACTGCAGGAAGTGGGAATTCTCCCATACTGTAAAAGCAAAGAAGTACAGTATTCTTGGCAGAAAATTGCCAATATCAAAACTATAGAATTTTTGTTTGTTTGTTTGTTTTTTTGAGATGGAGTTTCGCTCTTGTTGCCCAGGCTGGAGTACAATGACACGATCTCAGCTCACTGCAACCTCTGCCTCCAGGGGTCAAGCAATTCTCCTGCCTCAGCCTCCTGAGTAGCTGGGATTACAGGCATGTGCCACCATGCCCGGCTAAATTTTTGTTGTTTTTTTTTTCAGTAGAGACAGGGTTTCTCCATGTTCGTCAGGCTGGTCTCGAACTCCAGACCTCAGATGATCTGCCCACCTTGGCCTCCCAAAGTGCTGGGATTACAGGTCTGAGCCACTGCACCCGGCCAACTATAGAAAATTTTTAAAACTATGTATACCTCTTAACAAAACAATTATACATTTGCAAATTTATACCAAGAAAAAATATTAAACATGTAATCAGAAGTTTCATTACAAGGGCATTTGTTACAAGATGAAAAATTACTCTAAATTTCCAATAATACTACAAAGTATAATATGGAATAAAATATTATACAAATGTTGGGAACCTACATAGCCATTTATATTGTGGACAAATATTAAATGTGAGGGGGAAAACTTGTGTTTCCAAGTAAGACGTAGTCGTCTACTTGGGAGCCATCACCCTGCTTCAGTAACTAGGGGAAATAAGAACACATATCAAAATACATTTTGCGGACACTGGAGATCTACGGAAGCAACAAAAAAATCACTGAAATAAATTCCAAAGAGGGAATTTATGGCCTTCCAAGATGAGCTGAATTGCTGTTGTCTTTCATGGGGGCATTTGCTGATTCTGACCCTAAGATTAGGCTTGGGCTTGGCATGGGCAGAAAAACTCTGTCTATTTTAAACTTTACCAAGAAAAAGAAAAACTAGTGGATTTCTTGATAATTGTGTGGTTTGGCATGACAGAATGAAACCTGGAAGAGCCCCAAATGTTTGGCTGCTTTCTTCACAGGACATTCGTTGAATGCTGAGTTGTACAGGAGGCTAGGGCATGGAGTAGAGCTGGGATGACAGAGTGAAATCTCCTGAGTGTTTAGGAGAAAAGTCCCACTAGGGAAAGGAGTCTACAACAACCATAGGAAAACAGTCTCCCCTTTAAGAAATTTACCACATTTTGGGCTGGGCACGCTGGCTTCCAGCCCTTTGGGAGGCCAAGGTAGGTGGATCACTTGAGGTCAGGAGTTCAAGACCAGCCTGGACAACATGGTGAAATCCTATTTCTACTAAAAATATAAAAATTAGCCAGGCATGGTGGTGTGTGCCCCTAGTCCCAGCTACTCGGAAGGCTGAGGCAGGCAAATCACTTGAACCCTGGAGGTGGAGGTTGCAGTGAGCCAAGATTACACCACTGTCCTCCTGGGCAACAGAGAAAGACTCTGTCTCAAAAAAAATAATAATAATAAAATAAATAAATAAATAAGAAAAAGAAAAAAAGAAATTATCAAATTTTGGAGAATAAAGAGCTAAACACAAAACTCCGAAGGACAGATATGAAATATCCCACAGTATTTAATGGATAAGAAGATAGAAATCTGCCTGCCTATCAAGCAGAAGTTCAAGAGGGTCACAGCTAACAAGCAGAGACAAAACAGAAACAGACAAGGTCAATGAAAACAAAACCCCAGACCCAACCCAACTCAACTGCATTTGTTGAGGTAATCAGCTTCTTACCCTATCTGGCTAACAGAGGAAAGGGAAAATCTCTGTGAGTGAAAATAAAATCATCTCCAAGTCTCAATAATATTTTTAATACAAAATGTCTGGGATACAATAGAGAAATACGAGACATGCAAAGAGCCAGGAAGTTGTGACCAATAAACAAGAGCAAACACAGACAAGAAAAGCTGACCTACAGATAATTTGGATACTGGAGTTCATAGACAAGGACTTTAAGATAATTATGACAAATATGGTAAAGAATATAGAGAAAAAGATAAAATGGATAAAAGATATAAACAACTTCAAAAGAGAATCAGAATCAAAGAAATCACATAATCTAGCACCAAAACATACAATACCTGAAAACAAGAATTCAATGTATGGGCTTACAAGTTAATTCAACAAAGTGGAAAAACAGTTTTGGTGAACTGCCTTCTATGACAATAGAAGGTATCTAAACTGAAGCAAAGATATAGAAAAAAAGAAAGAAAGAAAGAGAGAGAGAGAGAGAGAGAAAGAAAGAAAGAAAGAAAGAAAGAAAGAAAGAAAGAAAGAAAGAAAGAAAGAAAGAAAACACACACACACACAACAATAAAGCATAAGAAACAGAGAAGACACAGTTAAATGGTCTAACCAATGTATCACTGTAGCCCCAGAAAGAGAAGAAAGAGAATATGGAGCACAAGAAATATGTGCGATATAATGGATAAAAACATTTCAAAACTGATGAAAACATCAACCCACAGATTCAAGAAGCTCAGCAAAACTCAAGCAGGATAAAATAAGGTAATTAGAGTCTAAATGCCAAAACATGTTACCAAAATCCAAAAACACAGTGGAAAATCTTTTAAAATCAGCCAGAGAAAAAAGATACATTACTTTCAAAGGAGCAATAAAATTGACAGTAGACTTTGCCATACAAACTCTGGAAGCCAGAATACAACGTAGTGACATCTTTAGAGTAATAAAATTTTTAAAAAGCCTAAAAAAGATATTTTCAGACAAAAACTGGGAACTAGTTGCCAGCAGATCTGAACTACAAAAAAATACTAAAAGTGCTTCAGACTAAAGGAAAATGATTTCATTTGGAAGCACTGAACTTCAGAAAGAAAGAGCATCGGAAAGAGTAAATATATGACAAGATCTAAAATACAAAAATTATTTAAAATCTATTGATTATTTAAACTGCTCCAAGTTTCTTTCCTTGTTCAGGAAGCAGTAAAATACAAAATGTAAGGTGACTATAAAAGTAAATGATGCAAGTTGTAATCTCTAGGGAATACTCAAAGAATAATATGAAAACTATTACTAAAGTGCTAATGTAGGAGAAAATGTAATACTAAGTTAATAAAAATAAAGCAAGAATGGAGGACTAAAGGAACAAAAACATGTAAGACAAATACAAAATAAATAAGACAAATAGTCAATACTATTGATATAACCCCAACTATCAGTTACCACATTAAATGTAAATGATCTAATCATTCCTAATAAAAGAGATTTTTCAAATTGAACTGAACAATAACAGCAAAATATGCAATTACATTCATTTTAAAAAGGCACACTGTAAATACAAGTTGAGTAACCCTAATCCAAAAACCTGAAATCTAAAATGCTCTGAAATCCAAAACTTTTTGAGTGCTGATGTGATGCTCAAAGGAAATGCTCATTGGAGCATTTCTGATTTCCAATTTTCAGATTAGGGATGCTCAACTGGCAATTATAATGCAAATATTCCCACATTCAAAAATATAAAAAATCCAAAACACTTCTGGTCCCAAGCATTTTATATAGAAAAGACACTTAACAAGTATTAGGACACAGGTAGGTTGAAAGTGAAATGATGCATAAAGATGTATCATCCAAATATTAAATAAATGTTATTATAGGTTAGTATCAGACAAAATTGACTTTAAGATAAAAATTAGTATAAGAGAAAAAAGGAACGTTTCACAATGATAAAGAGGTAAATTCAATAGGAAAATGTAATAGTCCCAAATGTACCTAATAGTATGGTTTGAAAACATACACAGAAAAAATGGACAGAACTAAAAAAGCAGATATACAAATCTACAATCATAGGTAGAGATCTTAAAACACTCTCAGTGATGATCAAACAAATAGACAAAAATTATCAGTGAGGATATAGATTTGAATAACATTATTAGCCAAGTTAATCTAACTGACTTACATGGAACAGTACACCTAACAACTGTATACCATATTCTGGGCCATAAAGTACTTCTCAACAAATTTCAAAGGACTGAAATAATGAAAAATGTGCTCTCTCACCACAACAGAATTAAACTACAGAACAATAAAGAAAGATATATTTGGAAATTGGGCAACTCAGTTCATAACCCAAAGGTCAAAGAAGAAATTGTACTGAAAATTAGGAGGTATTTAAACTGAACAATATATATATATATGTTGTTATATATGAGGTAATGAAAGTCTAATAGATAAAATGTCTGGGATGCAGAACAAATTATACCTTTAAATGTAGACATTGGAAAAGGAGCAAGGTTGAAAAATCAATGCTCCAAGCTTCCATCTAGTAAACGAACAGCGTATCATCTTCAAAGTAGAAAGAAGGGTATAATAAAGAGATGAAATCAGTGAAATAAAAAACAAACATGCAATAAAGAAAATAGTGTCAAAACGTGGTTTTTTGCAAAGATTAATAAAATTGATAAACTCCTAGGCAGACTTCTCATGAAACAGAGAGAAATAAAAATTACTGCTAAGCCCTCATAAACAAAAAGAGGGGCATCAGTACAGATGATATGAGCATTAAAAGCAAAGTAAAGGACATTTGGAACAACTTTATGCCAATAAATATAACAACACGGGTAAAATGAAAAAATTTCTTAAAATCACATGTAAGCATGACACAAGAAAAAAATGGAAGCTCTGAATAGCTCCATATCTGTTAACAGAATTTATAATAACCTGAAATTCTTCTTTTTATTGTCTGTCTGCTCCAAGAGAATGTAAGCTCTATAAGAGCAGGAACCTTATCAACCTTGCTGACCAATGAATCTCTGGTACTTGAATCATCAGAATACCTGACACGCTGCATGTGATTATGAAATACTTGTGAAATGAAGAAAGAATGCATCCACTTCCTACCAAGAACCAGGCTGAGATTACTGGTAAATACGTCAATTCATACAAGATACAAACAATCTTTCAACTTCCGTTAGTGATCTAAACTCTGATCTTGATAAAACCATATTACTAGAAACTACATCCTTGGACCACCTTAAACAAGTGAATAGGATATAACTTTCACTGTGTTACATTATTCACTGTGTTACATCTTAATGTTATTGGAGTTCACAACTTCAATAAAAATATTGATGATGTTGTTTATATAGCTTTTATTGATTGTTGTTTGTGTAGATTTTATTTACACAGGGTCTGTCATGAGAAATTCCTTTAATTTACTGCGAGGGAGAGTTTAGCTTCCTCTGAATAATTGGTATTTTTTTTTTCACTCTATTACTAAAAAGCATATTGGCTTGAAGCTTAGTCATAGCAAGCATGTTGATCCTTATTACTGCCATATTTACATTCTCTAGTTTCTTTGTGTTAATTTTCATATATATTTTATCATTTTGTTAATTTTTCTTTTTTTTTTTTTTGAGATAGAGTCTCGCTCTGTCATCCAGGCTGGAGTTCAGTGGTGCGATCTCAGCTCACTGCAACCTCTGCCTCCCGGGTTCAAGCGATTCTCCTGCCTCAGCTGGGAGTAGCTGGGATTACAGGTGCATGCCACCATGCCCGGCTAATTTTTGTATTTTTAGTAGAGACGGGGGTTTCACCATGGTGGTCAGGCTGGTCTCGAACTCCTGACCTTGTGATCCACCTGCCTCAGCCTCCCAAGGTGTTGGAATTACAGGCACGAGCCACTGCACCCAGCTCATCTTGTTTGTTTTTCTAAGACTCAAACTTGATTTTACAAATGTAGATGTTAAAATAATGATATCCATTTTAACTGAAGATGCTGTCTCAGACATTTTAGGGTAAGAGTGTCACAGTATCAAACAACTTGCAAATCCCAGTGGCTTGCAACTCCTGTTCATGCCACATATCTGTGTCATGGTTCAGCTCTGCTCCACATTGTCTTCCATCTGGGATCCAGCCTGAAGGAGCAGCCTTCTTGTGGGAATGGCCAAGGAAAAAGTACATGTGGTATAATCACAAAATTGCTCTCAAAGCTTCTGCTCAGAATACACATCAATCAAGACACACAACCAAGTCTGGTGTCATGGGTGGGAATATTTAATCTTCCTACAAATGAGGACAGTGTATTTCTAACAATAACACAACAGCATAGATTATAGTCTCTATCAAAGAAAGCTGTGATTAACATCAAATGGTAAAAGAATCAATAGTAGCTGCCTCTGATTACCGAGCAACTACTAGGTACAAGGCCTTGAATGAGACATTTCAGGCATAATACTTCTAATTCTGACAATTCTTTAAAGTAGGGGGAATTCCTTGTCAACAAGAAAACTGAAGCACAGGAATATTAAGTTATGCAGTGAGGAAGTGGTCAAGCAGGAACTCTACCCAGTTCTGCTGGATTCCAAAGCCTAGGCCCTTTTCTTTGTATGGCTCTGCCTACCCTTTGGTTTGTACTAACAATTTTTGTAGTTCCTTTTCATTGTTTTCTGGGAATTTTTTGTTTTGTTTTAATAAAAGGGAGTTGACTGAAACAGGAAAATAAAATGAGAAATAAATGAGAGAATTGCTTTTATATTAAGGATAAAGCTTGTATTCTATATACAACAGAAACAGACATTGATATATTCTAAAAGAACAGTGTTTTCACAATCTATTTGATCAGTCTCATAAAACAAAAGACTAATATTTCAAAAAGAGTTACATGGCAATACTGCTGAAATGCACCCATAAAAACACACCAAACAAGAGTTTTACATGTTGAGAATGTCACAATTTAGCAAGAGGATACGTAAATATGAACAATATGTAAGTCTATACATAAAGAAACCTATAAACAATGATTAAAAATGCAAAACTATAAAGATAGATAGATAAAAGGATG
>NW_016826376.1:1112641-1117660 GCF_001698545.2 Rhinopithecus bieti
GTGGTTGCAGGTGCCTGTAGTCCCAGCTACTTGGGAGGCTGAGGCAGGAGAATGGCATGAACCCGAGAGGCGGAGCTTGCAGTGAGCTGAGATTGCGCCACTGCACTCCAGCCTGGATGACAGAGCGAGATTCCTTCTCAAAATAAATAAATATATATTTATTTATATTTTTTATTATTTATATATTTATATTATTCAGTCTCAAAATAAATAAATTATATATATATATACAATTATTAGACCTCAACTTGGTCATGCCATAACACAGCTTCATCCAATCCATCATCTGCTGAATGTGGTATTAAATCAAGGTCAAAGCTTGAGACCAATGTTCCAGGGTGCTTGTTTACAAAGTCTATGGACACGCTGTGTGTTTTACCCAAGTTCCTAGGTCATTCTGGAACTAGTGATCCCTTAGGAACCCTGTACATCTGGTCACCAATGAGCTGGTGTCAAGCTGAGTTACTAAGAACTCTTCAGGCCTTGTGTTCTAAAAATAAAAATCATCCAAAATTTGGGGACTCATATAATAGACACAATAAAGGACTAAGCAAAAATAATGTTAATGCAACTATGGTGAGATAAAACTCTGGAGGTGGGGAGAGTGGGGGAAGGAGGGTGGTAAAAACGAAGAGAACACTGAGAAACATAACTCGAAGCCAAGACAAAGGAAACAAGGCTAATCCGGCAAATGGAAAATCGACATTGCTCTTTATTTGTCTGTTGATTAGCTTGTTATATAACTCTTCCAGAGTAGAGCCAACCCCATTAATAATGTAAAAACTAAATCTTTATTAGGCACACATTACTGTTTGAATAGCACTGTCACTGACGTAAAAGAAAATTAGTTGATAAGGCCAGGCTCACTGTTCTTCCCCAAGTTACTACGGAAAAATGAACATACTAATGCTAAAAACAGACTTAATGCTTTTAATTTCCTGGCTATGGATCTTTTTTGGCATTATAACAAGAAAGACATGATTATGCTAATACAGTACAAGCACCTAATTTCCTTTCGAAGTTCTCAACATGACTTCATATCTTCCCTTAAGAATGAGAACACCGTTTTCTCCAAAACCAAATGTGATTTCAGGCAAGTATTACCTATCCTACATGGCGCCACAATAGCCCTGATATATGAAATTCAGACAGGGCCTGTGTAAAAATTACACAGATTCTATACATTTTCCCTCATTAGCTAAAACGTTTAGCTACATCCAGACAGGAAAAAAAAATGACTTTTAGAAATATTTTAGAACAAGGGAAATTTAATATAGTCAATGTTCATTTTGAACATGGATAAATATATCAAATATGTAAAGAAATGCAAAATGGGGGGGGCAGAAAAAAATACAAAATTACTCACTAAGGATGTATTATACACCAAGGATATAACACTAAAGGCTTACTAAATTTCAGGACTTTAACATATGTTGTTTTATTCAATCCTCACAACAAAGCACTCATCCCAAAGAGATTAGTCTAAACCGATTGTAATACTCCCATCCTCTTTGCTAGTGATTTGTGTAGTTTGGGGCTGATGAAATACTAGAAGCATGAAAGCACAAAAAGAGTCTGGAGTGGGTTTTTACAAGCATGTTTTCTCAGTCCTAAGAGAATGATACAGGAAAAGACTGTCTCATTTCCCCTCGACACTGGTGCAGCTAATCTGGATTGATCCTGGAATGGCCATAGCCATCTTGCAACCCTGAGTAGGGCAGCCCAAGGTCAGAGCCACCCATGGCCATAGGAAGAAAAAGGACCTGACTGATGTCTTTCAGTTGCTGGTTCAACCTGCACTTGAGCCAGTCCTACTTCTGAACTTCATGTTTTAGGAGATACACTTTCTTATGATTAAACCCATTGGAGTAAGATGTTCTGCTACTTGCAATATGCCAAGAGCATTCTAACTCATCTAAGCAAGTGTTAATTATTTTTTAAGTAAGAAAATAGAATATTCTAAGGGTAATTTGCCCAAGATCACACTGTTTCCAAGTATTGTGTCAACATTGATCCTTTGTGAATCTCCCTTTAGTTCATACTTCTTCAACAAAACTGAAATCTAGACATTTCTGGAAATGTCTATTCCTGGAAACTTCAGGAAGGAGGGCCTAGGATACAGTAAAAACAACACTGGATCTGAAGAAGTAAGATCTGAAATTTTATTAATCACATAGCAACATGAAATTCACTGGAATTCTTTGACTTTCAATTTCGTCAGTTGTAAAATGTGAAGAAGTGGCCAGGTGTGGTGGCTCCCATCTGTAATCCCAGCACTTTGGGAAGCTGGGGCATTAGTATCATTTTGCTCCAGGAATTCGAGACTAGCCTGGGCCACATAGTGAGATCCCATCTCTACAAAAAATAAAAAATTAGCCAGGCATGGCAGCATACGCCTGTGGTCCCAGCTACTTGGGAAGCTGAGGTGGGAGGATTACCTGAGCCCAGGAGTTCAGGGCTGCAGCGAGCTGTGATCTGTGCTGGGCGAAACAGTGAGACCCTATCTCAATTTTTTTTTTTTTTTTTAAAAAACAGGAAGAAAAATGTCAGCCTTGCCTACTTCACAAGGTTCCTGTAAGCCTCTCTCATTAGTAACATGCACAGAACTTTGTGTGAACTGTAAGGGTTAAGGGCTCAATTATTATTAATATTTCTACCTATCTGAGCAAATACTGCATATAACAAAATTTTCTAAGTAAGTCATACTGCATAGGAATTCAGCATAACCATTTCGTGGTTATTTATTTTTAGATTGGCTTAAAGAAGAAAATGTAGAGATAATCTGGCAATGAGAACTTCCGCGGTCCTCTAAGGCATGGTGATTTGTCCCTAACACTTCCTTGGATCAACTCCAGGGGTTAAGTTTGCCACTTCAGAAACTTGGTGACTGTCTTTTAGGATGTAAGTCTCAGCTCTTTAGTCACAAATTCTCACCCTTTGAAAGCTGGCTCTCCTCCCAGCTTCTCACCCTCTCTGCTGTCATCTTGCTCCTTCTCCTGCAGCCCAAGTCGTCCTCTAACTAGCATGTGATGAGCACCACTGCTGCCTTTAACTAATTTAAATCTTTACGTTGAAAAGCTATGAGAAAAATGTCACAACCTTTTAAATACAAACTGCATTATTTCAGCCATTCTCAAGAGCTTAGATGAACAAAAATAACTAAGGAAATGACAAGGCAAAACATCAAATGTTAGAGAACTATTTTTTTAACGCTTAAAGTAGGATGTATTCATTCAAACCATTCACTCTCTGTCTCACATAAGAGTCAACAATCACTTTGTTCCAACAACATACTGTAATTCAGCACACTTAGAAAAATCTAAACCAACCAGGCGCGGTGGCTCACGCCTCTAATCCCAGCACTTTGGGAGGCGAGGCAGGTGGATCAGTGGAGTCCAGGAGTTCAGGATCAGCCTGGGCAACATAGGGAAACCTTGTCTCTGCAAAAAATACAAAAATTAGCTGGGCATGGTGGCACGCACCTGTAGTCCCAGCTACTCGGTAGGCTGAGACAGGAGGATTGCTTGAACCCAGGAGCTAAAGGCTGCGGTGAGCCAAGAGTGCACCACTGCACTTGAGCCTGGATGACAGAGCAAGATCCTGTTCTAAAATAATAATAATAATAATGATAATAATAATAATAATCTAAACCATTTTTTCCCCTATTTTCTGTTTTCACTTTCTAAACCTACAACTAAAGTTATCAGAAAATAGATCACATCAGAGGCTCTCTGTAGCACTAAAATGCTGCCATTTAGTACTTGGATGAGATAATATGCCCAGGAGAGTAAAACTTCCTCCCTCTACTGTGGGTCAGGAACATTTATTAATATTATTAAAAGGAGAATTGCAGAAAAGTTTGATGAGCCATTGTAATCACAACTGCTTGGATTCTCTTTCCATTGAGTTGGAGCTCTTATCCTTATACTTTCCACGGTCAGTGGCTTACTGTTTATTCAAGTCAACAGAAAATGACTCAGTCCATGGAAAGAAGCCCGAGGGACTGACTACCTGCCCTAACACCTCACTCTTTATGCCAGCACCAGCATTTAAGAAATGAAAACCCAGAGGATTATGACTCAAAAAAAAAAAAAAAAAAAAGGTCAGTGGAAACATCCCTTTGGGACGCATGACTAATGAGGGGCATAATCCTGGGTACATCTGGCCAGATGCCCGACAACCTCAGCAGCCCTGCTCCCTGTTAGCACCTTGACAGGGCAGTTTTCCTTCTCGGCTCTAACAGAAAGGGAGGTCGGGGACAACTCCAACACAAATAAGAGTATGTCTGCACTACAGTGGAAGCTGGACAAAAAACTAAGAAATACCAAAATAGCTTTATAAGCAAGAGCATGAAAAGACATCTATTTTAAGATTGGGGAGTGGGGGATCTCTTTTAGTGTTAAATAGGACAAATGGATATAATGACAATAATGGCAGATTATGGATAGGTCCTCTACAGTAAAAGTGGCATTCTTACATTACTAAATAAATCAGTTAAGTGTCATGTGCAAGATCAACTCCTGAAGACTGTCCCATTAGAAGACTTTGAGCTCGGCCGGGCGCGGTGGCTCAAGCCTGTAATCCCAGCACTTTGGGAGGCCGAGACGGGCGGATCACGAGGTCAGGAGATCGAGACCATCCTGGCTAACACGGTGAAACCCCGTCTCTACTAAAAAATACAAAAAACTAGCCGAGCAACGTGGAGGCGCCTGTAGTCCCAGCCACCCGGGAGGCTGAGACAGGAGAATGGGGTGAACCCGGGAGGCGGAGCTTGCAGTGAGCTGAGATCCGGCCATAGCACTCCAGCCTGGGTGACAGAGCGAGACTCCGTCTCAAAAAAAAAATAAAAAAAATTAAAAAAAAATCACAGAGGAATGATTCTGTGTTGGACTATTCAGTGGACAGAGAAGAGCATTCTGACTGACGTGAGACACTGTCTCCGTTCCCAGGGAGCCCGTGAGGTGGCTGCACGGAGCACACGCGTGAAGATTCAGGAGCATGAGCGTCAGGTGATGGGAG